>NW_017535285.1:0-16279 GCF_001853355.1 Bactrocera latifrons
AACGTAATGTTATACAAGTTTTATGAATTTTTTTTATGCGATAAAATAAATTGAAAAAATTACAGAAGTTGTGAAATGACATTTAGTTAAACTGACAGTTAGTTAACAGGAAGATTTATTTACTTAAAAAATACATGTTAAAGTGTCCTTTAGTTAAAGTTATATTTATCTAACTGGAAAATTTATTTGATTTTCTGTTAAAATAAAATGAGTTAGCGTAAAAAACAATTTCTCAACTGAAATGTAAAGTGATCTTTAGTTAAAGTTATCTTTAGCTAACTGGAAGATTTATTTATATATCTGAAAAAAGTATAAGAAACAATGTATTAGCTGAAAGGAAAGTGACCTTTAAAGTAAGTTACCTTTAGTTAAACTGACCTTTAGCTAACCCGGAGATTTATTTTAAGTTCACTTTAACTTTTCCTTCGAATACAAGTTCTATCTTATTAATTGAACATCACTTTTTCATTTCACTCTTTTATATTACACAACTAAAGTTCATTTTAACTTTTTTTTTAAATATTACTTTCTAGGCTTATACCTTGTTTTGGCTTAAAGTTAACTTCAAAACTTCGTTAACTTCGGAACTTGTCTTAAATGGTACAATATTCTGTCACTCTTATCTTATCGAAATGGCTGGAGGGCTAACACTTTTCTCGCCTCCGTCTCGTTAAAACCATGGCARGTCTTCAAGTACATACATTCTTTAGTCGTACAGTTTCAATTGAGACGAGCTTCTGATTCGTGCACGAACCTGGCTCGAATAAGGACTAACCCTCGCGTGGCATCCTTGCGTGCATAGATAGCCACGGGGTTCATAAAGGCCTCATGCGGTGATAGCGCCTTGAAGCGAAGGCCCACCGCAACAACAATAAAAAAACCAACAGAAAAAACCACAAAACAAAGATGGCCAAGACGAGGAATACGGAACGGTYTTCCGTAGAAGCATTAGGATACTTAGATCCTCCATAGTCACCGCCACTTCGAAACAACCAGACAAAACTGAAGAAAAGACAGCCTCAAGGGAAATACCGGCCACACTCAGAACTCGAAAAAAGAATACATTACACAAATGGGACGAGTAGAAATAGAAAAATGTTTAAACTTAAAGCAAAAATAGTTTTTTCCCCCAACTTAATAATTGCCTTCTTTTTATTTTTATTTTTTTTTTGTTTTTATTTTTTTTTTTAATAAAAATAAATACATATTTTACAACTTAAATAGATTCCTTCCACATTCGCAAATGAAAATAGTGATTACAAAACTTTAATCGTCTAACTATTGCCAAGAGCAGCGGATTCGCACATTCCACAAACTCTCACTTACCCTACCAAAAAAACCTGTCAGCTTGTCTCCTAACGCTACACCAGCGAAACACAATGGAATGGAACACCCAGTCCACCAACATACAACTTCCAGTCCGCAAGTCCGCGCACCAACAACGAACTCCCCAAAGGCTCCACCCAACTAGCAAACGCCAAACGCCTCGCTGCTACAACTATAGCGGCCATTGCGCAGCTGCAAACTCCAACGAGTGAGCACGTGTGTCTCAGTGTGTGTGTGTGTTAGCCAGTTAGGCTGCCACCCATCGCACGAAGGCGGAGCCACACTAAGTGAGCCCGACAGCAAGTGGATGCTTGCTTCTCTTTTTCGTTCAGCGACGAAATGTGTTGGCCGTTTTCCTTGAGCTTCAGCACATACAAACAGATATTTCGCCTATAAGAAGTCGCCTACCAACTACAAAGTGGCTGCAACTAAAACTACGCGCGGCGCTTAAGTACCTAAGCTTATGTGTGTGTGTGTGTGTGTGTGGCGAGTGTTTGCCGTGTGACCTCGGTGTGTGGTGTGTGCCCCAAGAAATTGTGCAAAAAAGTGGGATAAAGCAAATATGGCGTTTCCATTGAATTAATTTCTTTTCGAATTACTTTTTGAAAATTTTTATTGCAATTGCGTTTTAATGTTTATTTCACTGTCATTCGCTTAATTGCGCTGTGCCACAAGAAACTTTTCATACATAAAATATTATTTCGTTCATATATTTTGTAGTCCAAATGATTATACATACTCGACACATACCGTTATGTTATGGTCTTTAGCTATACACTAGGAGAGTGTAGAAGCAACTATTTGCCTTAATAAATAATTAAGTGAGTGTTTATGTCCATAACTCCGCATAATATTTAATAAAAATTTTCTTATTGAGTCGTTYCSTATATAATTTCGTTTTTTACTGCSATTTTTTCATTGTGTGAAATATTTTAYGAAATTATATATTCTCTATTTTGATCCAATACTTTTTGAAAACTTTCGTCCAAGATCTTGCTTTCACGCTCATAAATTTKTCGTTCATTGTAGTCAAAAAACTGGCCAAAGTGGCTTCTAACGTCTTGATTTGAGATGAAGGTTCTCAAAATTGCCGATACCGGAATAAGTAATAGTTCGACGATGCCATGTTTGGAGAATATCTTGGGTGTGGTAGCACCATATACGACGGATAACCGAAGGTTTCAAGCTCGGATGACGTTGATGCCCAGAGCGTACTAAAATTAWGAWGAAARCACTTTKCTAGCCTGCTGAATGGCAATGAAAGTATAACATTAGCAGATGGTGAACTCGATTTCMYAATCGTTGACGATAGAGCTATTGGAACCAGTTGCTACTTCGGGCTGAGTATGCAATTGTCAAATGAAGTCCTCCCTCGACGAACAAAGACCAAACTTTAYAAGTCMCTCATTATCACCGTCCTGCTGMTATATGGTACAAAGKCACGGATGATGACAATATCTGTTCAGTCGACGTTACGAGCTTTCGCTGGCTAGGTCAAGTCGTCACCTGATTTGTCCAGCCGATCACAAGGCACTTCAGAATTCAGGTATTGTCGGACAAAAGCCAAAATAAACAATCACTGATTCCAATACAAAACGGTTTGGGAAATTTATTTATACCATTTTAGCAGAATATCCAAATGTGTGAGCTGACAGGTTTTTAAGTTTCAATCCCGCAAAAAGCGGGGCAGTCCAAAATAAGTTATTGAATTGTTTCTACCTTCTTTTTTTCTAGACAGTTGTTACATCGGCATACGGTAAGATTGAATACTGATAGGTAAATGACCCTTAGCTAGCTTTACGGACGTCTAGCATTACGGAGGGCAAAGAGCTCACTGGACTTTTGCGAACTATCATGTATTTAAGAGTGATTCTCAGTTAATCATTATTTAGAATTTTTGAAAAAGCTTCGATTCCGCATTACAAAGTATTTTTAGTTTTGAGAGTACATAAATCTGAAAACCGAATTTGAAAAAACTGTGAAGTTTAATTTTTTACGTTAGTTCATAGATATATTTCTTAAGGGGTTGCAATTCATGGATTAGGATTGATAAATAGACTGTTCTTCATGAGGCCATGAATAAACCTGCTTAGGCTGTTAGAGATGTTGGTGCTTTGTGATACTCAGAAATCCAAACTACGGATCAAAACGGCGGTACAACTAATATCTACTCCAATAATAACTATTCCAGACAATTCATCGACTTCTAAGGAAGAAAAGCAACCAGGATGGTTCACGCTTAGTCTGGCGAAAAGTGAAATATGAAGGAATAAGTGTTTAGACGTTTTCACCTCATCTTACTCCCTGCAACTTGGACAAGTTGCTTCCTCCAAAATCGTTAGCCTTAACGCGTGAGCGCCAATGGGACAGTGTCCAGTTGCGGCGGTGTGAACCCTGTTAAGAGCTAGTAGTTCCATTTTCTTATTGCTGGTTAAGAAAGCTTTCGCAATCCCACCACTGCTGGTTGCCTACCCACATTTACCTTTCCCCCGGGAGGCTCATGGATCCAACACCTGAGTGTACGAAGACAGGGGCACAACTCCTAGTTCCCATATCAATGGCATTCGGTTAAGAGTGCTTTTTCTAACGAACACGGCTTTACAGTTTCCGACTATTCCGCTGTAGTCAGGCACCCAAACAAGTTTAATACTAGTGAGGTCATGCACTACTTGACTGGCTTTGAGCGGACTGTATAGCAGTTCTACTAACCGATCGAAGTCCTTAAAAGCAGACGCACTTCATTGAAGTATGGCACATCTGATGCTACCTTAATTGCCGATGCTTAAATGGCATTACAGTAGTTTGGAAGTCTGAAGCAAGACCTCCCGTCAGAAGACCATCCTGTAACCTACGCCTTGAAAACCTCACTGCGGCTCTTCTCCGGCGACTCCCGCATATCCCTCGGAAGTAAGTGCACGAAGAAGATTTCGAGAAGATTCCGCTAGGTGTAGGTTCCGTGTCCGTCAGTGGTCCAAGTTATCAGGGATGCAATCAAAGTGCGAAAATTGTTAATTAAAAAGTTAATGCACGTGTGTGTCAAAGTCATATTCGGACGACTAAATCCATTTCCAGGACAATCTTTTTATTTTTTTATTTAAAAAAAGCAATTCAAGAGCAAATGAACCTCTTTATATGGCGATCTCAAAAAAGAAATGATATTGCCTTTCTGACTATATTAATAAAAAAAAAATGTTTGTATATTTGTACATTGTGATTAAATTTAATGCGCCCGTTAGCAAACCAATTTGCACTTTATATTAAACTGACATTTGCCAAAACATAAATGATGCAATCATTTTTAAAGGGTACAACACGACAAGCGAGAAAACGGAAGCAGACAGAGCTCCAATATATTCGCACCTAGCCACACATGTGAGAAAGGATGAACTTGTGACTGACCTTAACTTACGACACATGGCTTACACATAGGTTTGCACGCATATGGAATGGATATATAATCCACACAACCCACCAACTTCGAGGTTAAAGGAATTGAATACTTGCAAGACGAAAACCATTATTTTAAAAATTAATATTCGCACACAAACTCTTTGGCACATTACGAAAACATGAAGTGTTCTCAAGACAACTCAACTGTCGACTGTCAAAGGAATGTGGCGCGTACAACAAACAGCACATACAAACGAGTACATACCGAGTTCTACTTATGCCAGCATACAGAATCACAGAGGCCGTTCGTGGCCATAACTGAACTACACTACCAACGGTCGTCCGTCGCCAGCCRCCAGCCGGAAGAAGGACATGTGTAAGTGCTCGGTGKGTGCATWGTGAATGGCAGGAGGTGAGGTCATAAAAAGTGTCACTTTGGCAGCGGCCKCACGAACTTAACGGTGCAATTGGGGGTCGAGCCGCACAAAATAAAAAATACCAACAACAACAAAGTGAAGATATGGCATAACTTAATAGGAAGTCAGTCGTCTAAAGAAGTCAAATGTTGTGACGACCGCTGCCAGCGCGGCTTCTCCTCGTGTTGAGCACGCTTTGTAGCGACATCGACCAGGCGATTAAATATTRATGCCAAGGTGTGTKGACTCCGTCCTCACAGCCGCCGTCRAGCTTAAATAATTTTGTGGCTATGAATTTTTAACTTCAAATGTTGTGGGCACAGGCAGACGGTGCGATACTRGTGCGACCGTGTAACCCACRCTTGTGTGCCTTCARMATTTGTGTGTGGACCGTGACTTTGCGCTAAACATCATTTTTTTTATCCGCCGTCGCCTTTTCGAAACCGATTGAAATTGAAGTGCATAAAAGCGGCTAAAATTTGGTGTTTATGCCTTTTGAGCAGCCGTTGCGACGATGGCGGTATCAAGGTGACTGGCGGCAGGAGCTGGTGATGTCCTTAAAGTCCTTCCAAAATTTAGAAATTTAAAGCCTGCAGTTCTACCTCTTGGTTGTCATCAGTTTATTTAAATTTTTTTCTAAAATCCATGCGATGTTTAAATACAACTTCCATTTCTTCTGAGTTCGACTTTTTTATTCTGCTAGTATGCGCTAKTTGTTGCCTATTAATCGCTACCGAATCTAGGATCAATTAGACTGAGGAAATCGATTAAGCTAACGCATCATCGATACAAAGTTTATCCTTCTTAGTAAGCGAGTTTCTTCGTTGGTGAGTCCGTAGAAGTTGCGTAATCACCTTTAAGTTCGAAAATTGTTCGTACTATCAATATAACCTTCAGGGAGGCTGTCAGTCAATCAATGCTTTATGTCGATACAGAATTCATTCTTTTTCGGAATCCAGTTTCATCATGGAAAGATTCGTAGAACTTGCTTAATCAACTTTAAGTTCGCGAATTGCCACTTCTCTCAATACAAACTTCATGGAGAAAGTCAGTCAGTCAATGTTTTATGTTCTTACAAAGTTCATCCTTCATCCGTATCTAATTTCTTCGTTGGAAGATCCATAGAAGTTGCGAAGTCATCTTTAAGTTCGCGAAATATCTCTACTCTCAATATAACCTTCAAGATTTCCGAAGTTCTGGAACTAAAAACTATACTATTTTAATTGGTCCTCCATTCTAGMGATTCCTTTGGTCTRTAAATAATATATTTCAGTTCTCYAAGCTTTTGAACTTGGTCTTGCTTMCGGTGCTTCTTCTTCCTTAACCGTATCTTAAGCTTTTTCTATATAGAAACGCTTGGTTTTCGATACTTTTCATATAGGGGTCACCGCTATCAGAGATCAGAGTTTTTCAGTCCATTATAGACGCTCAACGATATCAGAGATCAGAGCTTTTCGGTCCTTTATAGTTTCTTACTTAGAATCGACTTTCATCGTATGTTGCTTCTAGATCCTCTACTATATACATGAACTTCTGTATGGACTGCCAAATATTGATTCATTTTCAGAACACCGTCAAGGATTTTGAAAACACTAGCCAGAGAGATCAGACCTTTTCGGTTCATGACAGTTCTTTACTCCGATCCGACTTTCATCGGATATGGTTCCAGGTCCTTTTCCGCGGCTCCATATAGAAGTCTGCTGATAAGTAGGTCAGCTCAACTACATACATGAACTTCTGTATGGACTGCCAAATATTGATTCATTTTCAGAACACCGTCAAGGATTTTGAAAACTCTAGCCAGAGAGATCAGACGTTTTCGGTTCATGATAGTTCTTTACTCAGATCCCACTTTCATCGGATATGGTTCCAGATCCTCTTATGCGGATGCCGATAGCAAACTTGTAATAAGTAGGTCAGCTCAACTACATACATGAACTTCTGTGTGGACTGCCAACTATAGATCCATCTTCAGAAGGCTGCATGGACTTTGAAAGCTCTTAACCAAGGAAATCACATCTTTTCGATCCACAATTCCAGATCCTCTTATGCGGATGCCGATAGAAAACTTGTAATAAGTAGGTCAGCTCAACTACATACATGAACTTGATACATCTTCTCAAGACTGTCACGGATTTTGAAAACTCTAGCCACTTAAATTAACCGCTGGAAGCGTTGGATCTTAATCTTATCCGGATACGTGAGGAGGCAAACGCTTTGTGGGAGTATCAGCTGTAAAGAATATTAAAGCCTTTACTTCATTTCTCCACAAATTTAAGAGAAGTGCTATTTGCTTAAACCAGGCATATCATTTTTGGCCAGCTGTCACCGTTGACATTTCCACACACAGAAATACAAAAAAAAAAAAGGAAAACACGAAACAACAAACAAACTTAATTTCAAGCATCAATTGGACATTTGGCAAATTTGACGATCAATAGTCATTCCGACACAACTCTGATTAGATGCCTTTCGAACCCTTTCGGCTTGCGGTGGCCATAAATGTGATTGTAAATGTGGACACCTCTGGGTGTTTGCTAACGCCAATCACCCATAAAACCGTTTTGGACAGCTTGCGGACTGGCCGATACGATTGCCTACCGGTGTTTGTGCGGAGTACCGCACTTCGTACAAACCAATTCAATTACGAAATTGGAAATAACGGTCATAACAGAGTAAATAAAAATGGCARAACAGCAAATAAAATCTGTACGAAATGTCAGGTGGGAGTGTAGAACGGAAATTCCGGTGTTTATCGCTTGACATTCGGTCACAGTGTGTCGTTGGCAGGTGTGTGTAAACGGGTAGGTGGACAAGTTTTCGGAGCGCTTGTGGTCAGCACACCGTTAGGTGGTAAAATGTGCGTTCTCAGGTGAGCGGAAGGGTTGTTGGCTCTTGTTGCGGTCAATTTTATTGGTTTTTGGTATGTTATGTGTATGTATGTGTGCGTTCATTTATTTGGACGCGGATATGTTTATCTTTGGTGATATGTTTGATTAAGGACCACAAATTGGCACACTTTCTGACCAATAGACAGCCAATCAAGCGTTGCGGAAAATTTTTTATTTTTATTTGCGCTTTTATGACGGGCAATTTTAACGGTATATGTGGCTCATTACATGGCATGAATTCAGTAAAAGTAGAGACATTAAAGTGTTGCATGAAATTAAAAGAGAGAGAACTCTTTCTTATGGAAATTTGCAAATTTTTATGGAAATACAATATTGAAAATATTTTTTTTTTTTTATTTCATTAAATTCTATCTCAAGTACTAAAAGTAAATTTTTTTTAAATCCTTTAAATAAAGATTCAAAATAGAATTTTATTATCATGAAACATTGTCTGTATACGTAAAAAAGTTTTAAACATTGTCTACATTTTGGCGCATTGCTGAACAATATTTGAAATTTGTTTGGACTTTTACTTCCAGCTTTTCGATGAGGTATAGCACTATTCGTTATAATGAGAAAATCTTTCGTTTACGGAAAAAAAATATTGCAAAACATTGCCTCCATTTTGGCGCATTAGTAAAGAAATTTTGAAATTTATTTCCTTTAGTTTCAGTATTTGAAAAAGTATTATTAATTTACTTGAGAAAAATTTTGTTTACGAAAAATTTTTTTCGTAAAGCATTGCCTACATTTAGGCGCATTACTAAAAATTTTGTCAATTTGTTTCACCTTTTACTTCCAGCTTTTCGAGAAAGTATATTTCATTACCATGAGGAAAATTGCGCAAATTGGTAAAAAATATTGCTAAGCATTGCCTACATTTTGGCGCATTGCTGAAGAGTTTTCAAATTTCTATCTACTTTTACCTCCAACTTTTCGAAAAAGTAGCTATGAGAAAAATTGTGTAAACGGAAAAAATATTCTCATGAATTGCCTACTTTTCGGTGCATTGCCCAAAATGTTTTCAATATTGCATCTACTTTTACCTCCAGCTTTCAAAAAAGAATAGTTAATTACTAAAAAAAAAATTTGAACTTATTTCTTTTACACCCATTTTCGAAAAAGGACTAAAATTTTGTACACCAAAAAATMGTGTCAAACACTGCCTACATTTAGGCACTTAGCTGAAATTTTTTTGAAATTTGTATCACCAAACGGGAAGTACCAGCTTTTCGAGCACGTATAGTTAATTTACTTGGGAAAAATTTTGTTTGCCGGTAAATAATATTGCCAAGCATTGCCTATATTTTGGCGCAATGCTAAAGAAAAATTGAAATTTTTATCATAATTAGACGTTTATATAAAAAATTCTTAAATGATTCAAGGAAACCGTTTTAATCGAATCGTTTCTATTAGACTAACCAGTATATAGTATATCGGCAACTGATAATCTATAAGTTGGAAGTCTCTATGTCAASTGTGCTGGAAGCAAGTTTTTAAACCAGAAAAGTGTCAGCTTCAAATATTCTTAAGCATTTAAGAAGCCTGCTTCAAATTTTGACAGCTGTTTAATTCCAGAACACGTTCTTTAAAGAACTCAGAAAAAGTACAACGAGTTCCTAGGCTAAATTGCCACCAAAGGTAACATATTATAGCAAAAGTTATAGTATTCCCATTGGAAAACATCAGATAAAATAACTACAAATTGGCAGGTACTCCTGTTCAAATTTTTTAAATCTTTAAATTTTATTACTTCCTCAAGCTATGAACCGATAATACGTAGAGCAGTATCCACAGATCTAACTTTACCTATAAGCGTGTTGGGCTCGTGAAAAGTGGTCCCTTGGAATGCGCTGTCTTATATGAAAGTTTTTCAGTCTCTCAAATGTTTTCAGTAAGAAAAAAAGGAGGCTGATTACTTTGAAATCCTGGTCCGCAACGTGGGAACTCTTACAAGCCTTCAGAATCAACATAACTATGACTCGCCTCCAGGCCCCTATATTATAGCCCAGTCTTATACTGTATGAAAGGATCTCAACAGTGCATTCTTGCCTGTTCTGCCTTTGCTAGATCAAGGCTTAAACACAGTTCGAAGGAAGTAGAAAAAATACAGTTCAAGCAAAAACTTGGGTTGATGACGAGTTTCCCGACATTGCACCAAAAAACTCAACCATCAAGAATTAGTATGCTAAGTTTAGTCATTATTAATTTAGAGAAAGACTACCGATGACGCTGAACGCTGTGCCGCCTAAAATAGCTTGTTAACGACGAAAACATCAAAAAGGTCCACAAAATAATTTTGTATAACCATAAAGTGAAGTTGCTCAGGATGGCAGCCACTCTAATGATCTCAACTGCGCGTGTACATCATATCATTCACGAGTATTTGGGTACGAGAAAGTTYCGTACAAAATGGGTGTCGCACGAGCGCATTTTTGACCAAAWTCAATGACGATTTGATGRTTTGGAACAGTGTTTGGAGATGTGTGATAGAAATGTGCTCAACTATGGTGTGCCGGCTACTTTTCAATTGACCCGTTAGTATACCGAGAAAGTCAAACAAAAGTTATGGAATACAAAAATATGTATGCCAACAAAGGATTAGGCTAATCAATACACCAAACAAACATGATCGAAATATAAATATGTATATATATAAGAATCTGTGTGTGTAGGTAATTTCAAAACTAAAACAAAAGCCATTATTTACCTTTTGTTTTAACTGCGTTATGTGTGTTTTACTCAATTTCAAAGTTAATCTATGGCAAATATTTCGGTGCACCGCAGTGCTTTTGTTGTACAACAATTTTATATATTTTTTTTTTTTTGTAAATTTTGCACACCTCAATGGTTTTGCGTAAACAATAAAAGTGGAATGAAGCGAGGGCGCCAGCAGCCAATACTGTCTGGAGGTACACAAACACACATATATTTGTATGTATGCACATATATGTATGTACATACAGACATATGTATAATAAAGTACACTCAATATCAATCCGCATAATTGACTTTGACACACTGAAATGAAATATAATGAAGTGAAATAAATTGGAATGGCATAAAAATTAAATGATGATGCTTAGTTGCACTTGCCACAAATATACATATATSTACATTTACATACATACATATATATGTATATATATTCATCTAGAAATTCATAAGGAATAATGAAAATCATTCAATTTTAATTACAAACCGCAAAGGCGAGCAAAAAATCAAATCAACTTGTAATTAACGATGCTGGTGGAAGGAAGAAACCGAGCCGAAACAAGCAAGCAGACAGTTGATTGTGCTGTGCAGGCRGCGGAGGAAGGAGGCGGAGTATATGAAGACCGAGATTACAATAATGATTGTTTGGCAGCAAAATGATTGCTACTCACGCCATAGCCGCGGTGTGTGAGGAGTGTCCGTACGGCTGCTGGATTGCCGTGGAAGTATCATAACAATTTTCACGCTTATAAAAATTGTGCTCGTAGTGTAATTTCGCAGAAAACTTTTTCGCCACGGTTAGGTTTGTAAGTGTGCTAAAATAAAGAGTCACATATACATGAATACATTCACACACATAAGACCCAGTTGGGAAGTTGTTAGTTAAGATAAGTTTAACAAACTGATTAACCATCCCAGACTAGATTAAGCAAAAAACTACACAATGAAAAAATAATTCTGAAATTTTATTGGTTTTTTGTTGTAACTTAAAAATACGTTAAAATTTTTCCAAAATAACAATTAATTTTTTTCTATAGATGGCAACTCTGTTTTAAAATATTTTATGTAGAAATTAACTTTTGCTGAATATGTGGCAGCTCGATTACAAAATATGTCTAATTAACTTCWTATTTTACTATTATCATTAGCTGGCAACTCTGCTTCAAAATAAGTTTAAATAAACTTTTAATTCTTACTTTACTTTTATCAACAGYTGACAACTCTTTTACAAAATATGTCGAAATTAATATTTTATTTTACTTATTACAATAACTGGCAACACTGCAAATTTGTAAAAATGAACCATTTACTTTTATGAACATCTGGCAACTCTGTTTTATAAAATGTCTAAATTAACTTTATACCTTATCATTTACATAGATGGCAACTCCACCTCTAATCATGTCTAAATTAAGTTTTTTACTTTACTTTTACCAATGTTGGCAATACTGTTACAAAATATTTCTATATTATCTTTTTACTTCTACTGTATTATATTCAATAGCTGGCTGCTCTATTTCGAAATATGTCAAAATTAACTTTAGACCTTGTCTTTTACMTAGATGACAACTCTATTCCCAAATAATTTTTTACTTCACAATTCAATTGTACGAAGATGTGGCAACTYCATTTCGAAACATTGAAATTAACTTTTTTACTTTAATTTTACCACGAGCTGGCAGCTCTCTTTCAAACTATGTCTACATTAAATTATTTCTTCTCAATTTACTTTTCTGAAAATATGGCAACATGCATAAATTAACCTTTTACTTTTCTTTTATTAATAGYTGGCAACTCTAGTCCAAAATACAGCCAAACTAAAATTTTCCAAAGCACTTTTCGTTTAATATCTTATGACCTAGATCGGAGTATAACCTTAAAAATTCATCTCTTCTTATCCAAAAACAGGAGCGTTTCTTGTGATATACCCTCAGGTARAAAAAAAAATTGCGTTAGATGCTCTGCAAAGTTCAACCAGTTACTATAACTCCTTGCTCTCATTGAAACCACGCTAATCATGTCTATAAGCTTCCTAACCCTGCCGCTCATGGCATTCTAGAAAGAAAGTCGTCTCAGTCGTACATCTACATTTAATCATTAGAAACATCCCACACTCCACCTCCTAGAGATCTATACAACGTCTAGTAAGCTGTATATAAAAAAATAAGGTAACTGGTTAGACGTCATGAGATGAGACCGAATACAATTTCTCGCCTAATAGAAACATTCGATACTCCACCTCYTAGAGAACTGCATATAATATCAGTGAATTGGTGGATCGGATGGCTTGCATCCTATATCCTTTCCAGGCAACGGTTTTCTCTCTACAGCCCTGCCTTAGACACTTGTCTCATTATTTGCTCATSCGAAAACTCTATGATATAGCAATAGCCTTATTTTGAAGATCTATCATCTGTAATTAAAATATGTTGCACCAGATACTGAAGCCATCCTAAAACATTATTGGTATGATATTGTCRTAATGTCAACTAAATCAGCTAAATCATGAAGAGGCCATCAGCAAAGTTTACAGATCAAWGAAAGATCTTTACCAGTAGCTCGCGAAGTCATTTGAAAATAGCTTCAAATCATAGAGAGCTCACCAAGCCATCCTTCTTCGTCAGTACGGTACGAAATTAGCTTGGCACTTGACGCAACCAATGTTCAACCTGCAGAAACTGACTCTATGTTCCTTCAGAAGACACTAAGAGRATTTAAATCTAATAAAGTTGCTTCCGGTTTCAAACCACGACCAACAAAATACTTTTTTCTACACGAATTCCGCGCACAAGATTTTCGTAGAGAAATCTACCGAATTTAAGTCAATATTTTCCACAGGGTCACAGTGTGCAGCGTGTATGCAAGTTTCACCTTATTGTTTGCACTCTCGCACTTTTCCTAGTTGTTCATTTGTTCGGCAATGCGCCGTCTCCCCCACCTCTCACCCCGATTGGCTGCTTACTGCCACTGCTGCTTATTAAAAGAAACGACTCTGACTATGCGAAGAAATAATAAACTCAAACCGCTATTATTATTACACGAGCCACACACACACTCACCCATGTACCAGGCACATTAGTGTTATATGAATGCGATTGGAATTGGTATGAAATGCGTGTGTGTGTGGCTGTGAAAGAAATTTCCCCAAGGAACCAGAGGCGTCTTTTATTGTGGCAAGAATATAGATGTACCAAATAGAAATAGCGTCGCAATGCAGTGTTGCAAGGTGTCGGATGGCTGTGGAGGGAGCGTGGAGGTGGACTGAGATGCTATGTGCTTGCTGGCATCATAAACTTGGCTTAACCTCGTAGTGCTGTTGAATTATAGCTTAGTTTAGTTGGAGCAAAATTTATGCTAAGAAAAATGCAGAAAAAATAATTGCTCTTTGCTGCCAAGGCAAAAGGCGGGAAAGCACAACCGAAKTGTGAATTAATCATGCAGTCAACAATAAAAACCTAAAAACCCTTTTTTTCGACTTCGTCAACGCCGACCACGTAGMGGAATTATGCCAGACAAATGCTAAACAAATTGAATTAAAACTTTTACACGCTGACAACTTTTRGACAAGCCGCGCGGCATTCATCAAAAATTGAGTAGTTTGTAGGTGTGCTTGTTCTTTTCTTCACTCGCTAAGTTAGCCGAAGTAAGAAAAATACTGTGAAAAGTGTAATAATGCAATAAAATCGGTGACGCACGTTGTGACTTTGCAAGAGCCAAACATTTTTCACCCATTTTCCACTTTTTCTCACTTAAATTTAAAAAAAAATTTTTTTCTTTAATTTTTTCTCTTTTCAAATTTTTTTTTCCATTTTTTTTTCTAATCTTTTTCACGTTTTTCCGACTTCTTTCTCTCCTTCCTTTCTGATTTTATTTCATTTAGCACATCTTTTGCTTGTTATTAAATTATTTACTGCCCTTCGTAGTAAAATTACAATCTGTACAACAAGTCAACAAAATTATGAACACGCAGTGTTGCTTTGGCATTTTTTTTTTTCCTTTTTTTGTCGCTCTCGGCAGCTTGGCCAATTCGTCGCCTTTTGTGTGTAAATAAAATGTGCATAAGACAAAGTTTTTTCGGCGTCGCCAACTTGAACCTTCGCCGCACGCAGTCGAAACGGCAAAAATTAACTAATAAAAAAATAAAAAAAATTGTTGTGGCATCCATCTCGAGGGAAATGTGAAACAGTAAATGAAAATAAATGAAATTTTGTAAGTTGGAATTTTTTCGGTTTAATTTTCTTCGCACATAAACTCGTGTATTTACGCTTTGATTCGCCAAACAGTCGCCAGTTTGTTAATACTCGCATGCAATCGCTAAATGTTGGCCGACCGCTTAGCCATACCGCTATTCAGCTGGCGTTCAAGGTTAGCTTTAATTGAAGAAGCATTTAAAAAAGGTTTTCTTACAGCCAACGACAATCGGTGGAAAGCAATCGTTTTAATTGAAAAAGGCGCWGAATTAGATTTTGAATTGCAAATAGAATATTCAAATCTCGCTTTAACTAAATTAACTAAATGCACAGATATGATTTTTAACAGCTAACGTTGGCTGTCAAGCTCTCAAACGAAGGTGCAAGCCATAAAGAGCTGTTCTCAAGAGGAGTTTGGGAGTTTTTGAGACTAGTTTGTGTACCAGGACAGAAGCGGAATTGCAAGCTGATGAGTTGGAAATAAAGAAGATCTCAGTCTCATTGTCGCTGAAGTGGATTGTKGTCTGTTTGATTGACATTTAGCTTCACAAAGGACTCATCATAATCCTCTCTAAGGTCAACGCCTGTTACCCAATCTAATCGTTTAAAAGAGATAARGCCGAAGGCCCAGAGTCTTCTTAAGATTACGTCTATACAAGAGGCCGGAAAAAGCTCTCAAGTCAGTCCCAAGGATTTCAGAGCCATTACCCTAACCTATAATCTATTGCAAACGTTGGAAAGACTCATGGATCAGTACATTAGGAGCAGAATATCGAGGGGTAAACTGTTAATAGCCTAGCATGCCTACATCAAAGGCAGGTCGATTGAAACTGCTCTCATAGATGAGTGTCATGGCTGGATGAAGCCCTTATGCACAAGAAATTGTCTGTAAACATCTTTCTCGACATCGAGGGGACCTTCAACAAAGTTCGTCGAGGGCAGTGATGAAAACCCTCATAAAATTACATCTCATATATGTATAGTACTCTTTGCGACAGAACGGTTAGTATTAAGACGTCCCGAAAGGTTAATAGAAGAAGCATACAGGGTGAAAAGAGAGTTAGGAAGGCATCGGCGACCTCATATTGCTCTAAAAGAGCTACAGGGGATAGATAGGGACTCTCACAAAAGGTGGTGAATTTGTATTCGCCTGGTTTACGAYGTCCTACGGACTGCGGACCATTGCCAGAAATGAAGGGGTACAAACACATGAAAATTCCCTCCCCCTTCAACTGTGAATGGATATKTGAATGTGGAGAAGTCGCTTGAGAAGAGGGTTTTCTGTGAGCGGCTCTCGGTCAATCTTAGCTTTAGGCCACCGAATCACTGTAGTGCAGTCCATTTCAGGGAG
>NW_017535285.1:16532-18991 GCF_001853355.1 Bactrocera latifrons
AGCCATTGCTCATAGTGCAGCCTTTTCACAACTGAGACTGAAACATCCCAATAGTCTTACCTACGGCAAAAAGTAGACATAGCCGAAGCTGACATTAGCCATCTCAACAAATTTTTGATACCCTCAAGCCCCTTTTTCGATTTGTAAGGGTCTTTGGTAAGGGTAACATACCATACATAGGAGTTTTTAGGTACTACAACGGACCCGAATTCTAAGCTGTCCAAATAAGATCGATGTTGGTATCGACAACGTATYCTAATCTAAMCTAACCTAACAAGAGATGAGATGAGGCTTCGTGCTTGAWATGCTATTCAGACTTTAATTACTTCTTCTCTTGTTTTTTTAACTACAGCAGCTTTACCAAAACATCGGCGGATGCAACTTCTGGAAACTATAAGATTCGCCTCAAAATATTCTCAACCTCTTCTAAAAATACAAAACAATTGACTTATAAAGTAAAACAATGCCTTCAAACTCTTAGAAAATCTCACCACCCCTCAAAAATTATGTACTTAAAAACTCTACACACCCTCAATTGTAATCATTCATATCAATTTCAAGCAGGTTTGCACGAAATCCGACAAAAGGACCGCTAAACGACAAGGACATTGGTATTTACTCAAACGCTTTGCTTTCACCCCACCCTCGGCGCCACAGCAAGTAAGCGGAAAATCCAAGCCGTCATTTTTAATAAATTCAAATTTTTTATGGATTACATAATTYGTAACCGAAGTCAGTACACAAAAAACAAAAACCATAAAAAGACCGCACAGCAGCGGAAACATTTGCGGCAATGCTGTGATTGAAAGCTTTTGAATAGCTCGGCGGCATTGCTCAATGAAGGCAATAAAATTGAGTGCTTACTTAAGTAGCGCCCGAGAAAAAAGAAGCTGGAAAGTACGCATAAAATAACCGAACAATAAGATGAATGCCACAAATAACCAAAGAATGGCATTTGAAGGGATTTAACCCACTCTCTATCTCTGCTGCAAGCTGCGCCACTCTCTCCCCAGCACTTTTGATGCCGGCCCATAGGTACCGGCGCTCCATCTTCATCTTCATTCTTTACATTATCACCATTATCCACTATTATTGAAAGTATCAATAATGTGGCAACTGTGACAATGCAACACACCTAGACACACACACACGAGCGCAGTACAAAGACTCGGTTTGCCCAACCAAGCAAAGCTGTAAATTTATCGAAGCTTCTTCAATCAGTTGACAATGCAGTATTTTATTCCTAGCTCAAGAAGTAGCAAGCGAAGGCGAAGAAATAGACGCGCAGCAGCAGTTGGGGGGGGGTAAGCACGAATGTTCGCCTCAAATGGAATGCAAAGTGTTATGCCTGTGCGAGCTTCTCTCTAAAGCATATTGACAAAGTGTTGTGGGAATTCAAATCATCTCAACAGGGTTTAGCTCTTAAACCTTTTCTTCGTCGGCGCACACACTGTGAAGGCTTGCGAGTGCTCGTTTGAAGTGAATTGGCAGCTAAAAATGGGATTTCTGTTTGTAAATTGAAAATTGAAAAATGAAAAACGCGACAAAATGGAATTTTTGGTGAAATTCACAAATTTAAACTCAAGCAGTTGGGGGGGGTGGGGGGTTGTGAGGGTGGCGCTAAGTAGCTGCCACAAATGAGGTGGTAATGGTGGCAGTCTTTCATATTTTGCGTTTTAGGAATCAATATGTAAAAATTATATTTTTTGATCAAAAAAAAAGAATAATAATTCATTAAAAGAGTTGTGAAACAAACTTATGAACTGATTACAGTCAAGGAGAAGAACGGAAAGCCGTTCCCACAACAGTCGGTGCTACGTAAACGGAACATAATCGAAACGTAACCGAAACTTAACCGGTTTATATCCGGTTTATGTCGGTTTTTTATCCTGTCAAACTCGGCAACATTTCTCKAAATTACTTCAGWGATGCATAATCGAAAGGTAACCKGAACATAACCGGTTCTTATCGGTTTTTATTCAGTCAACCCGCCATCATTCAGGGATGCACATGGGTTTTGAGACGAAGCAACTTTTCGCCGGAGCATCATCTTCCATGCGAACGACATGGGTTAACCAACGCAACCGCTGGATTTTTTATGCGCTTAACTATGGCTTTGTTACCCTAAAGTTCATACAATTCCTTGTTCTATATTTACCGCTCACTGACGGTTCCATAGATCTTGCGAAGAAGAGTTCCCTCAAAACTTCAAGTGCTTTCTCGCCACAGTTCGTCATTGCACATGTTTCTGCGCCGTCTTATAAAATAGAAGTAATGAGAGACTTATAGAGAGTAATTTTTCTGTGTCGTGAGGGGGCTATGCTTTTCAATTGCTTACCGATCCCAAAGTAGCCACTGTTAGTAACAGTTATTCTACGCTTGATTTCCTTGCTTAGATTCTGGATGGAATTTATGCTGCTTCCGAGATATACTCGTACAAAGTTCTTAACTTTTTCAAT
>NW_017535285.1:19004-24896 GCF_001853355.1 Bactrocera latifrons
TCTTTTTGTGTAGAATCCAGTTACTTTATCAAGCCCTCGTTCACTGCATAAAAAACCTCTTTCGCTTCTCTCCCAGGTAGGAAAAGGCTGTGCCGATGGCTCTATTGATAATGCCTGCGATGTCAATATCTTCTGCGTACCTTAACAGCATTGTACTTTTAGAGTAGACAATCCTACTGCGGTTSAAGTTAGYCGCRCSTATCACTTTTTCCAGCATWATACTGAAGAAATTTCACGAAAGCGTATATYATTTCTCCAAACTCGTCTGATATCGAACGAATCGAGGAGGTTCTTTCCGATTTTGCCGAAGCTGGTGATCGTGCTCAACGCTATTCTGCATTACTGGATGACTTTCGCAGGAATACCAAATTTAGATAWGCCGTCCAATAGCCAGCTCCTGTCAGTGCTGTCGAAAGTGGCTTTGAAATGGATATCGGTCTGCTTGTCAAGGATCTTCTCCAGGATTTAACGTATTCTAAAAATCGGGTATATGGTGGAAATGCCATGTGTATATTAAAGCCACATTGATAAGGTCCAARAGTWTGTTTGCAATGGGCTTAAGTCTTTCACACAATACTGGCTAAAGAAACTTATACGCAATGTCAAGAAGCCTGATTCCACGATAATTAGCGCAGACTACGGGATCTCCCTTATAGTGCATAGGGCAAAATACACTCACATTGCAATCATTGGGCATATAAGTATAGTATAGCTGCCGGCTTTAAACAGCTCAACCGAGAATATATTCGCGACTGAGGCTTTTTTGTCCTTAAGCCGCCTTAAAGTTGCTTTCATCTCGTCTGGTTCGATTGGTGGAACGACAATGTTGTCATGGTAGWTTGTTGATGCGGTTTCTTCTTTATGCGTCGCTGTAGTGCCTGTTCCGCCATTCGGCAGTTTCAATCGATAGTGTTCCTTCGAA
Source organism: Bactrocera latifrons (assembly GCF_001853355.1). Lineage (NCBI taxonomy): Eukaryota > Metazoa > Arthropoda > Insecta > Diptera > Tephritidae > Bactrocera > Bactrocera latifrons. The sequence continues at coordinate 19,927 of NW_017535285.1, forward strand.
ACATCGAATGAACTCTGAGTATCTGTCATCAGATTTTCATTCTTTACAGATGCCCCGGGCATGAAAAATTTTTTTCCTGACTTCTGATAAATTTTCAAGCCGAACTCCGGCATTTCAAGCTGTCAGTATCACAGTCTTTTTTTTTTTTTTTTTGTTTTTTTGAAAATACATACGTCTTTATCCGTCTTTTTTATGCGAAAAAAAGAAATTTAAATTAAATTTTGAATTTGTTTCCGACAATGCATTTTCCATGCAAAATTGTCAACTTTCACTCACAAAAAAGCTAATTTATTTATGGCAGCCTTTTAGGGGCACATGCATTTAAGTGTAAATCGCGCAGGCAAATATGTATCTGTGTGCGTATCAATGCTTATGTATTTGTGACAATAATTGGTGAAGCTGGCAAGTGTCTCCTGCGAATGCCCAGCTCAAGCCACGCAACGGCAGTGTGTTTTTGTTCTAAAATGCTATCGCGAAAGGACATCGTCCTGAGTGCAGCCAAAAATGACCTTATTGAGTGACCTTTTTTTGGTCAACGCTTGGTCTATTTATAAAAGTTAAATAAACATTATCTTGCTGTTGGAAGCGGAGCTGCACGCGAACAAGTTGTAGGCAAACAAATATGCAACTCAGAATGTGTTTGAGTGTGTGTGCGACTTTATATTTGTTAGTGTGTGTGTAAGTGTCTTAATATGTGTTATTGTGTGTGTGTTTTTATGTRTCGTAACCCTTTTTGCCTTTTATACACACATATATCTACTTATATGCGCTTGAGTCAGCCCCTGCACTCACGAGCACACACATACACATATAACCTAAACACACACGCACACACAGGAACACTTGCTTGCAGGCTCTTTGTCACATATGTCCTTTTTTAGCTCATTGCCCCACCCGCCAACCCTCATTTGGTTTTTAATGTGTTTGTTTTTTTATTAGTTTTCATTGTTGTTGTTGCCATTGTTGTGTGGTTTGGGTTGCTGTACTCGGTGACCGCAAGATAACACCAGTCCAAGTGACAGCGTACAGAAGACGGTTGCACAAATAAAAATAAACAAAAGCTTACCAAACAAGCCAGGATATCTATATTTATATATGTATCTGTGTATGTAAGTACAAATGTGCATATGTGTGTGTGTTTGCTCTTTATAATGTTGCTGACCAACAGGTTTGGCTCTGCCGCACCCACAAGCTTGGTCAGATTTTGGTAACTAATAAATTACGTATTAGCGGCAAGGATCATGATAATTTACGACAGGACTAAAGGTAAAGATACACATTATTTTTCTGTTATTTTTTGTTGTTTTTGTTTTGAAAAATAAAAGCAACATCATAAAACCGGGTAATGAAGGACACTTTTATGTACACACATATGCTTTAATTCATACGAAAATGGTTTTAAATGAGTGAGATCCTGCTGTAAGCTCTACCTACTGATGCATATGTATGTGTAATGCATTTATGTGGATGTTTATTGCAAATGAAAGTTTTTATTGCGATTTTCGAACTAAGAAAATGTTGTTTAAAGGTACTAATTAAGGGGTTCCATGGGTTTCCTTGGGTAAAAAACCAAGACGAGGTGAAAACAGGACTAAGAAGAACAACAARGTTCAGTCGCCGATGGATTACCGGCTGGGCTGTTTAAACACGGCGGTTGTCTTATGAATATGTGTCCAATGACTACAATATGAATATACTCTGCAGTATCCGCAAGGAGGGAAATCCCGCAGTCTGCTCTAATTAGCGCGGAATGGAGCTTCTTGACACTGTGATCTACCGACAGAATTATGTGGGAGACTTAAGTTCATTGTAATTAAAGTGATTGAGCCTTATCAGTGTAGCTTTAGACCTAGTAAATCCCTCATTGAGCAGATTTTCATAATAATATACATGAAATCCTGAAGAAGACCCTTGATCCATACCCTTGAGCTTTTTTCCGATTTCAAAGCAGCTTTCGACAGCACTGACAGGAACTGGCTATTGGACTCCATATCTAAATTTTGTATCCCTCATCCGGTTATGCAGAACAATGTTGAGCAGAATCAGTAGCTCCGTCAAAATTGGGAAGGAGCTCTTCGAGTCGTTCGATGCCAGACGAGGTCTTAGAAAGAAGATGCGCTTTCGAGCAGCTTCTTCAGTGTAATGCTGGAAAAACCGTGGGACTGCCTACTCGAAAAGTGCAATACTAGTGAGGTAAGCAGAAGATATTGACATCGTAGACCTTAAGAATACAGCCATCAGTGTAGCCATTTCCAATCTAGAAAAGAAAGGTTGGTCTTGCGGTGAACGAGGGCAAAACGAAATTCCTGTAGGCCATATAAAAGATACCTAATGTCTTGGGAACTACATAACTATTGGCAGCATTTGAAAAGCTTATGGACTTTGTATATCTCATAACCAGCATAAATTCCACCAATAATCTAAGTCTGGATCTCAAGCACCGAAAAACTCCTGCCAAAAAATATTGCTTTGGCATTGATAGTCTACTGGGGAGCTCATCTCTCTCTCGACGAATGAAAATTACTCTCTTTAAGTCGCTCACTATTCCCGTTCTGTTATTCGGCCCAGAAACGGAGGCGATAACGACCCGACTTGAACTTCGAAAGAACTCTACTTCTCAAGATCTTTAGAGCCGTCCGCCTGGGCGATGAATATCGAAGAATACGGAAYCGTGAACTGTATGCGCTTTATAACGACATGGTTAGGGTTAAGCGCTTAAAAATCCAACTGGACTGCTGGTTGGGTAGTTTCGTTCGCATAGAAGGTGATGCTCCAGCGAAAAGCTCCTTTGATTCGAGAACCGGAAACACGGGCGCCCGCGCTTCCAATGGAAGGATCAAGTGCATATCGGACCTGTCTGCACTTGGGATGTACAACTGGCGTTACCTAACAAAGCATAGAGGCAACTGGCAAAGGTTTTTGTTCTTGGCCCAGACTGACTAAATAAGAAGAAGAAAACGATTTAGAAAGACTTTTATCTTGATTCGGATCGATCTGTTTTTATACTACGGTGACCCGATCTGAACAATATTTCGGAGATTATAGCGTTGCTTTGCACACAAATCTATATATGTCAGATTTTCTGACAAAGAACTTGATTTTCAGCGGTCAATTTATATGACGGGGAGAGAGACATTATGCCTCTGCCAGCATCTTTTCATATTATCTTCTTGTTTTCATACATTCGGCTCTCAGCTATAATATTCTGCCAATACCATTGAATTTATCGAACTTTTGACCCAATAGTATACAATTTTAAACCATTCTACTGAAATATTCAACTCAAGAATCATCAGCAGCTAGGAAAATATGCGCTCAAATAATAATTTTCCATTCTCTTTGACATTTAGTTCAACGAAATCAATTGTCTAACTTCGTATAAGTACACTTAAGCGCTTTAAACATTAAAATGTAATATATTACAAACCACTCACAAACGATTTTCATGTAAAAAAAACAGTTACCTGCACCATTATACGCCATTTGCGCGTTTAAGAGGCAGAAAAGTCCATAATTTATTCATAAAGAAATTACCGCTAATTCAATCGCAGCGCGCAACATTAGATATGAAGCAATGAAAGCATTGTGTAGCATACATTTAGGGGCAGGTGCATGCATATGAGCGCACCGTTATGTGTATGATTTTCATAAAAGCAACGTACTCTATCGCGCATTCATAACTGATGGAATTTGCATATGTTTGTTGTTGATTCTTTTGCGTATTGTTGTAACGGCAGTGATATTCCTGCACACACACATGCAAACACAAACATATACGCCATGTCACCCACATATGCAGATATATTCATTTAAAAGCGCTCACGTTTGTATTTAATGCCATTTTCACAGTACTCCAGCACTTTCACAGGTACTTAGTACCTTAGCTGGCATTCTCAAGAGGCCACACCGTCGCCCCCGCTACGGACTCCGCCGCCGCTGCCGCTGCCGCTGCCACCAAAGCCAGCAGCAGAGCAAACATTTATCTTACTTTCGTGCATTTACATGTGAGCCAAGCTGTTTAAATAGGCATTAAGCAAAGCTAAAACTAAAATGAGTGAAAAAAACCACGACAACAGCAACAAAAGAGAGAAAAAAAGTATACAACAACAACAAAGGAAAAATGAAAGCGGCGGCATTTTGAATTTTCAAATAAATGGCAAGTGGAAAAAAATTTAAAAAAATGTGCCGTTACCCCTCATAAGGCATTTCCGGACGCACGCATGGCAGCTTCAAGCTCGGCAGGTGGAGTGGCAGTGGGAATGAAACAAAACCAGCAAATATATAAATCGTTGTTAAACATGGTAAATGACAAAGGCGCGCTTGTAAATTTGCGCTGAGCACAAAGCAAGAAAGCAACAACAGCAACAAAAGAACTAAGCGCATACATACAATTCGCGAAAAATGTGATATATAGTAAATGAAAGGCATTAGTGGCTGAGGGTTGTTGGGCAATGCAATAATGGGTTTTACGCTTCGGGATTATTGATTTTAAATTTTCGGGATTGTGAAAATTTTGGGGACAAAAGAAAAAATCCCTTTTTTTAATATTTGCTATTTTCAGACAATGCAATAATGGATTTTAAAATTCCGAAATTGCGACATTTTTCGGGATTATTTTAAAATATTTTCTTTTTAAAATTTTATAGAAAACGATGAGTGGTTGTTATGCAGCACTATAAAGGATTTTCCCTTATCGGGATTGTGAATTTTTCGGGATCTATTTAATAAAACATATTTTTTTATCCGGGTTTTTTTTATAAAACTTAATAAAAAATCATGAGTCGTTGTTGTGCAGCAAAATAATGTATTAAAATTATCGGGATTATGTAATTAAAATTATCGGGATTGTGAAAATTTTGGGGACAAAAGAAAAATCACTTTTTTTTTAATATTTGTTATTTTTAGACAATGCGATATTGGATTTTAATATTTCGGGATTGTGACATTTTTCGGGACGTAAAAAAATATTT
>NW_017535285.1:25016-41550 GCF_001853355.1 Bactrocera latifrons
TAACAGAAATGCTGTTTTGAATAAAACTTTTTTCGCGATTCGTAAGCTGCGATTTCGGGATCCCAAAAAATTTCTGTAGTCTAGAAATTAACAAAAACTTGAATTAGAATATATTTATTTAAAATAGCTCTTTAGTAAAATAAAATAAATGCAAAAGATATACAAAATTTTAAGTGTATATTGAGATTTCGGGATCCCGAAAATTTTCTATAACCTCGAATTGAATGAAAACTTTAATTTTAGTATAATAATTGAATACAACTGTTTAGTAAAACAAAATAAATACTAAAGATACGCGTAATTTGAAGAGTAAGTTGAGATTTCGGGATCCCGAAAAATGTCCATAGTCTGGAACTGATCCCGAATACAGAAACTCGATTCTTAACACATTTTAAATGCAAATAATATAACCAATTTAAAGCTACGCTTACAAAAAAAATTCACACTCAATCCCGAAATTCGAGATCCCGAATACCGAAACTCTATGCTTAACACATCTTACATGCAAATAATAAAACCAACTGAAAGCAACGCTTTTGAAAAGAATTCACCCACAGTCCCGAAATTCGGGATCCCGAATACCGAAATTCGATGCACATTTCAGTTACAAATGATACAACAAATTTAAAGCGACACTTACAAAAAAATGCATACCCAGTCCCCAAAATCGGGATCCCGAATACCTAAATTCGATTATATACATACATATGTACATACATATGTAAGTACATACTTGAAAACCTGTAAATATTTAAACTCCACGCCCACTTGTCTTTCCACTAAACTCCTCACACACACACCAACACATAAACTGACAAACTCTCTTGCTTCCCTGACATTTTAGCTGGGATTTCGGCAAAGTCAACAATTTATAATAATAAAAAAACAAATTCAATCGTAAACAATGCAATCAAAAATTCATTCAAACGTAGCATTAACGCTTTGCACCCGCGYAAATTTGCCAATGCGACTACAAGCACGCAAATTGTGCGAAGTGCCTGTCAGAAGTTGTGAGTGGAACGGAGGACAACATTGAGGAGGCACAATCSGCCTAGCGGTTTTGTAACGAAGTGGGCGGAGGCTACGCTACACCTGTTTGTAAATGGCATTGTTTTGCGGCATCAGGCACAAACATGTCTAAACACGCGCGCACACACAAATAAAGACATATCGCAGCCAGCACGTACCGCAGAATGTGAATTTTTAATTTTCAATATTTCTCGGTTAATTTTTTCCCCKCCGCTACTCAACCACACACCTCCCGTCTAACGCGAGAAACTCATAGCAATTCATAAAGAGTGCAAGTGCCACTTCCACGCGCTCACTTTTTCAATGAGCTATCATTTTTTATAGAGACACGACGTGACACACATGCACGCTCATATAGCTGTCTCTTATACACATCTAGATGTGTATAAGAGACAGATTTCTTACTCCCACACGCATCATTTTCACTTGGAGTGGCGCGCGAGGAGCTTAAAATAAATGCGCYCGCCAAAGCGTTTCGCTGTAATGCAATAAATTTAATTTGCACAACAAAATAATAGCAACAAAGTCATTATTTACTTACTCTTTGTCAGGTAACACAGCTTCCCAGCGCCGAAGATTGCAAGTCGGGGCGACTAACGAAGCGTGAGCGCAGACATTTTGACTGCTTTGAAATTGAAGGCGATACAATTGAGAGCGCCCGCAAAATGAACTCCGCCAAGATTTATGCCTGGCGCAAATATTGAGWCACAACAATTCATAAGAGATTCAGAAAAGAAGCAGAGCGAAGTCTGATACTAAGCGCAATACTTCGTAATATATCGAATTACCGGTTACCGACCTATTAAAATGRACATAAAGGAGGATATTTCTGGGTTTTCGATGGCATCATTGCTTTCTAAAGTATACTGAGCGCGAATCTGTGAAGAATTTTTAGGCAGGGCGCCTAACAAGTCCCTTTAGGCGAAAGTAGGAAAAGTTAGATGGTCAGCATGGCGGATTGATCACATTTAGGCTGTTATATTTAGTCCTTCGAGAAGCCAAACTAAAACCTCATGTACCTTATGCAGCTGGTATCCGATAAAATGTTCAAATCTTACCGCATGAAACCAGATGGGACAGTATCCATTGAACCTCTTGTGGTTTGCCCCGGGCCAGAAGAACCTTGCGACTGCATAACTGATGGTAGTTGACCAACGCTTGCTAACCTGCAGAAATCAAGCGGTCCAGTAGCAAACTACGTGAAGCCAATGGAACTTTGTAAAATGATGTCGAAAAAGAAGAAGAAACAAAGTTTAGATTCTTAAGAATCCATTTTTGTATAATTATAGAGTGATATGGGTGGGCTTCTAGAAAGTTAATAAGGAGTCGGAGTCGGAGAAGGAGAAAAACAAAATTCAGATTCGCAAGTATCTTTCTTTGGTTAAGTTTAGGATGACAAGGTTAACAAAGAGTTTAAGAAAAAGGAAAAAAGTTCAGATTCCTAACTATCCYTCTTTTAAACACTCGAAGGCTAACAAGGAGTCGAAAAAGAGTTAAGTAAAAGTTCAGATTTCTAAGTATTCTTCTTTCTCTAATTTTACGATAGCATCTTTGAAACACTCGCAGGTTAAGAAGGAGTCAAAGAAGAAGAAAAACAAATTTCCRATTCCCAAGTATCCTTTTTTGTCTAAATATAGGATGGCAAGTTTAACAAAGAGTCGAAGAAGAAAGAAAAAAAATTAAGATTTCTAAGTATCCTTCTTTATATAATTTTAGGACAGCATCTTTGGAACATTCGAGTTAACAAGGAGTCGGGGAGGAGGCAAAAAAAAGTTCAGATTCCTAAGTATCCTTCTTTATCGAATTTTAGGACAGCATCTTTGGGACACTTGAAGGCTAACAACTAGTCGAAAAGAATGAAGGAAAATATCAAATTCTAAGCACCATTCTTTGGCTAATTTTAGGATGATATCTTTCGACCTTTCATATGTTGTCACGAAAGCAGCCGAAGTTCAGCCAAAGCTGTTATCGATAATGTGATATATAATTTTTGACCGAACTTTAAGCAAAAAGTCAAACTTTTTGTTTTTGTGTCAAAGTTAGATTTTTTTAGACATTCCTACCTAGACTAAGTGGCGTCCAGAATTTTTAATACTTGAATATTTCTGTATTTTTATTCTCCACGCGTCTCTCTGTTGTCTAATAGCAGAGCGCCCACATCAACATTTCCAGACACTTTTATAATTTATTTATTTTCTGTWATTTTTTGGTCTTAAGACTTTGCTTTGAGTGATGCGTTGATTTTTGCCCTCACCCACTAATCTCATGGGACTCATTCAGCAGCGCATACGTGTACGTCATATATCTATGAATATTTCATTTATTTATTTTTTATACATTTTTATCTTTTTTGCACAAATTCTACCCACTGACCCGGACCGCAGTTGATTATCCTGCAAATTATTGTTGTGAAAGCACAAATAATATGTATGTACACACGCTCGCATTTTACAAAAATAAACACGGAGTGATTATGTGTGTGTTAGTATGCTTATTTAAATTAGGATTGACATATGGGGCATTTGTATTTGAACTCATATCTTAGCATCGGCAGGACACACTTAAGTTGTTGGATATGTGAGCGAATGCGAGTAGATTAGCAAGCTTCATGCGGATACTTTGCATCCTTACACTAGATGGCAAAGCGAGAGAGAAGCAGAGTGTGTGTRTGATATTGGTTTGGTCGACAAGGAAAAAGGACCTTTTCGAAAATATTAATTTTCTGCTCCCTTGCACATGTCTTTTCCTTTGCATACGCGTAGAGTAGTATGCAGATTGCCACATTTCGAATTGGCCATTATGGCCAAGCAATTATAGATTGCTTATGTTCTGTAAAGTATTGGGTGGATGGGTGAAARGAGCGCAGCAAGTTCACTTCTATACTCCGAAGGTTGCAACCAATGCTTTTCATGTATTTATTTTTGATTAACTCTAACTCTGCGAGCTCTTGCAAGGATAAGGAACAAGTATGAGTCTACATTTTGGAGTCTTCAAGTATTGGAAACTAATTCGACTGCTGAGTAAGCCAGTGTTATATTAAGTAGACAAAAAATATCAACCCTGCGATCAGATATAGAGTAACGCCTGCCTCTCTTTGTAGCAGGCTCCCCACAGTCAAACATTCGACAATATCCTCTTAGCACAAATGAAAATAATTCTCTGAACTTGAATGAAAGACAGGCTGATAATTCTGAAACAAATCACACTCAATGTGTTGTTGATTGAACTCAATTTGAACAACAAAATTGCAGATTACAAAAGAATAWCTCAATAGAGTTTCGTTCAGATTTAGTACCAGTGTTTAGAAGATGCTAATAAAAGCTTCCAATATCGCAATGGATCGTATCGAATTCAGTAAGATCAGCTGATGCTGCTGGATTAAAACGCTTAGCGTTTCCAGAAGGACTTCAGATTTACCTTGAATACACTTATTTTCGCCACCTCAACTCTCTAATGGGGTGCAATACTCTTAAGACTCCAAACCACAGTTTAAATAGTTGATGTGAAAATACTACGACTCAGGGTAAATCGGCAATGCGGCCGTGAATGTCATTACCCAATAGAGAAGAATATGCCACTGAGAGTTTCAACGGCGAAGTCTATACATTCTTCTTCTTAACTGGCGTACACACCGCTTACGCGATTATAGTTAACCTTCAGCGGTCTATACATTTACCGATAGATAAAAAGTTGAATTAGAAACAGGCGTGGTTTTCTTTTGTAGTAATCCATACACAGAAGGTAGCTTCAAACTAAATGATTATAACTTCTTTCAGGCCGACATTGCGGGCATAACAGAAGAAGTCTCTGCTCTAAGTAACAAACAAGCGGCAATTAGGGCTATTCGTAGCAMCAATACCAAATCTCATTGCATTAGGTTAACTCGAACTCGGTTAACAACATTTGAAACCCGGTCATATAGGAATAGAAGAAAGAGAAAAGGCAAATGGAGTCACAATTCCTTTAAGCAGCGCCTGGCAAGTGAGCTCCTTCAAGKGTTGTTTGAAGCAATGAACCCTAGAGGAACATCGCATGTTCTATAACAAAAAATGAGAAAAGTAGAGTCGTTGGAATGCAGCGTATGTGGGGAAGATGAGAAGATACCAGCCTTCAGTCGTATGAGACAAGACATATTCCACGACRGTCGGGTTTACGTAACCGGAACGTACCCGGAGCTTTTATGCGGTCAAGGACTGTAAACTTGGCCGCTACGACAACAACAACCGACATATTCCACAGCTCCTAGTGGCCCTACTTAAGAGACTTGGAGTGGCAAATAAGCAGGTGCTTCACTAAATCCACTATGTTGCTGGATATGCTTTAATTTAGTTACCTTCTAATGAACCTTATGACGTCCTAAGTATGGCCGCCTGTTCACGCTGSTTTTATGCCACAATGTCTGAAATTGGGATTCTCGCAAAACTAATACAGCTGTATGTGCTAAGCTGACGTTAAGCAATACCAAAAGCTCACTCAGGATCGGGAAGGACAACTCAGAGCCCAAACCGGCTTTCAAACAAGCCGACCCTTTCGTGCGACTTCTTCAACCTGCTGCTGTGGAAAATAATTCGAGCTGATAATATCTGAATAGAGAAGGTACAGTCTTCTATAAGAGTGTACAACTGCTGACATATGCTGATGATATTGATGTCATTGGCCCCTTCAACCGCGCCATTAGTTCGGCTTTCTTCAGAGTGGATAAGGAAGCGAAGTAAATGGGTAGTGAATGAGAGACGAAATAATTCCTGTCATCAAACAAACAGTCGTGCTTGCGACTTGGCTCCCACCTCACTGTTGACAGTCTTAACTTTGAAGTCGTAAATAATTTCGTCTATCTTGGAACCAATATTAACAGTAACAACAATGTCAGACTCGAAATCCAACGCAGAATAACTCTTGCCAACAGGTGCTACTTCGGACTGTGTAGACAATTGAGAAGTAAAGTCCTCCTTGCAATAAAGCTTCAAACAAAATCTGCCGAGTCCGCTCAACAAAAATCCACTTTTTTTGGTCTGTACTTTTTTCTCTGCCCTTTTTGCAAAGTTCATAAACAAATAGCATTAAAACTTCAACGCGTCTATCACACACACACACACACATACACACACCTAATAACTGAGCGCTCCTCAGTTACTCCTTTCGAGCGCACTTGAAGCCGTTTGACTGCATTTAAAAATCCCCAAATGGCGAAACGTGCGACCATTACCATAATTTTTAATGCGAATATATGTCTTCATTTGGCGGCTATTGGCGACAAGCGAATACACGTTTTCGCAAATAAAAACATAAAAAGAGCAAAAAAAAATTCATAAATTTAAAAAAAAAAAAAAAAACAACGGACTGTTTCTTGCAGAAAGCACTTTGAGTGCAAGGAAAAAGTGTTAAAAGGGGTTTCATAACAACAACAACCAAAAGAAAAAAAAAAACATAATATTATATTTGTACTTTATAATGGCTTTCGGGGCTCCCACACATACTGCCACAAGCAACACACCCGCCCACTGCAAGGTGGGAAGGCAGGAAGCAACAGGAAGTCAAAACGCAAAATAACATTTCCGTTTGATATTATTGAAAATACTTTKTTGTAGTTGTAATTCAATATTTCATGTATATCGCCCTCGCAAAAATATAAAAATATGAAAATGAAATACCCCGATCTGTGTATGCCTTACTATAATCGAATGATAATTCAATATAAGCAATGAAGTTATTGTTTCTTCGGCAAAAAGCATTATAAGACAACAACAAAACAAAGTTATGCTAAGGAGTTACGCCGCCGCCGCTAACTCCGCGCTTTTGGCAGAGGGGAGTCTACTTTACGGCTACAATGCTTTTTGCYGCCCGCATGTATAGCATACATTCAGTTGTGGAAATGCAGGCATAATCATAACAAATGTTTGTCCTGGGATTTGTAATCATGCATTTGTTAGCATGTAGTTTCAATCTCTTGTTCTTTCACATCTGCTGCTTCTTCTTCACCAACTACCTCTTTATCTGCAGCTTCAGGAGCGCTACCGTTATTGCTTGCGTTGTTACCTGTAGTTCTTGCTTGCTTGCCGACGTGTCTTTTGGTCATACACGGGCCTTTCGCCACCTTTGCATTGCATTCCACTGACGGTCATGGATTCACAGTGTGCTTGAATCGCTTTTACCGCTACCATTTTGTCGGTTYTGCTTTGCCAGTCTTAAAATATTTAAACGTTTGCATTGCTTTTACCGGATTCAGAAGCGTAAGTGGTTTGGTTTGAGGGTGTACATTGTAAAAATTATGAAAGAGACACGGAAAAACGTCAACTTCGGTTTCAATGAAATTATATATGAATTTGTTCGGAGATTGTGCTTGAAGMGAACGTTAGTGCCAAACTGCTGGCGACCGCAMTTAGAATTCTSTTAGGTCCATTGTCCCGTCTCAAATGSCTGAATGCTGGGCATTCGCATAAATTATGTTCCAGCGTCTTGTCATCCTCCGCGCATGCACTGCATTCCGCTGTACCCACATCTCCTATTTTCTGAAAATGGGATCTTAAGGATAGGAGACCTGAGATGACTCTTGAAACGATACTAAGCTTGAAACTAAAGGTAGGAACTCTTTGGTCTGTTCATCATCGACTCTACCCCAAAGTTACTTTGTGGAATGCCCTTTGTTGCTTGGTTCCAAGATGTGAGGCATTCTTCTGTGGAGCATCGCTTACAAACAACCCTTGAAGGGTTGAATGGTCTAAAATAATGTATCCAGCTTTCCTAGCACTCCTTTCCTTATATTCCTAAATGACCGAAAACCCGGATGATATTAACCGAGTTCCCTACAGATAATATACTTATTGCCTGCTAGATTCCGCCGTAATCCCCAGCCAGCAGGACCCTTGCACCTGCTCCAGGGGTTTAATTTCGATAATGCCATCCACACCATATATTAGTATGGGAGGGATGACACTTATGTAGAGCCAATAGCCCGTATGGGTTCGTAAACCTCACTTTGGGACGATGGCGCTACTGAATGGAATTTCAGATTCGAAGAGCTTTAAGCTTTGCTCCGAGATATTTGACAGAGCTTGAGTGTAAAGTTAGTGTTAAATTCTGCCTTGGACAATAATAAATGCCAAATTTACGGGTTCTGGATACTACAAATTTCGCGGMAAACTTAAACAGGGTGTATATTTAGGATGTAATAAACTAAATGTGTAGAATGCGTAGAAAAATTCTGCGATTCGTAGTCCTGGAGTATGGACACACTTCTCTGAAAAATATATATTCTTGGAAAGATCATCAATCTATTGGAATACAGATTTTTTGACTTATTAATAGAGGTTAAGATAGTCAAAAGCTTTCATTCCATGTACGGGTCAGCTTTGAACCCGTTTGAATGTTTTTCCTAGTTTTAAATCCAGGTTTAAAATTAGGTAAGATCATAGTAATAGAAACGGTCATGACTCCAAAGTCTTCTCGACAAACGAAAAAGATGTTAAGCGATGGTTCAAAGGGAACTTAAATGTTCTACAGGGATGCAGAGRATAAGTTTATTTAAATTAAAATAAATTCTGAACCTTTCAATTTGAAAGTTTGTACTTCTGAAGCAACTTTGCCTAATATGTTTTTTTTTAAGGTTTGACCATAACCCAAGTATACAACTCTGGTTCCATCTTTTCACCTGAGATCTTAGGCATTAAGCCTGTTAAGTTTTTCAAATATGACCGCGGTATCGTTACATTTTGGTTATCCAACTACTGCTTCAATTCCAGCACTGTTAGTGGTTTCAAGATTCTATTGGCTATTGCGGCTGCCAGTGAAAACGCCGACAGACTCGAAATCTAATGCAAAATATTATAACTCTTGCCAAGATTTGCCATTTCGGACTGAGTAGGTAGTTGAGAAGGAAAGTCCTCTCTCGAGAAACAAAGACTGGACTCTACAAGTCCCTAGGGCATGAACGATGACAACATATGATGAGTCCGCATTATGAGTTTTCGAGAAAAAGGTTGGATGAAAACACGCCAGCTTTGAGAGTATTCGATGCAGTACCCGCTAAAGGAGGCAGAGGAATTTTTTTTATTTATATTTTTATTTTTTTATAGTAGGGGGAAGCATCGAAAGCCGGAGTGCGGAACTTTAATCCGCTAAACCTAACCTACTCCCAACTCAAGGCTCTCCCACGGAACAGAGGAATAGGAAGATATCCACTCCGTTGGAAAAAGCGGGTGGAAAAGGACTTGCCTACGCCTGGAATCTCCAACTGACGCCAAAGATTGAAAAGGAAGAACGACTGTCGGGCTATTGTAAACTGGGCTTTTTCTGCCGCTACAACAACAGCAATGTCTAAATTTGTCTAACAGGCACTCAGTACTTGAAGTTCTGCAGACAAAAGTGAGTTCCAACTCTATTTTTCAAAGTGTACCCGCATGCAATATGCAACAATTTCGCTTCTATATTTATGAAAATATATGTATATGTCAGTACGTGTGCATATGGCAGATATGAGGCGCACTAATTCAATTTGCATAAGTGCATAAATAATGCAGCACCCTCTACATAGCTACAACAAAGGCAAACGGCGGCGTTGATGCTGTCAATTATGCAAGACAACCGCTTGAGAAGCTGCCCACAAACTCATATAGCTGTATTTAGTAGTGTTTGCAATTCTATATACCGTTAGAAGTGCTTAATAACTGACCTTTAGCAATGCTGATGCGTTCGATTGCTACAATGCGCCTATAAGTAGGCTAGAAGTTGAAGAGGTTGCTCATAAATGCATTGTGTACAAGGCTTAAAGCATCACTTGTGATTTTGCGTTGTATTTTGTTGTACAGATTTACTAATAAAGCCATGTGCTGCTCATTTGGCAGATTAGAAACGTGTTCGGGAAGCAAAATCGCGACGTTTAATCTTTTACGTTTGCTGGAAGTCCACACTTATGCGGAACGGAAGTGAAAATCAGGGTTTGTAGAGAATAATTATGTGCGTTATTGTAAGTAGTTAGTTTTTGTTGTTGTTGGTTTGTTTTTGTTGTTGTGTTGTACTGTGATTTTTTTGCGCCGCAAACTCGCAGATTAATTACGCTTTCAGCATAAAATTGCCAAAGCGCCGAGCAGCAAATTAAATGTGGCCCACACGAAGCGCATAAAAACGAACAAGAACACCAACAACAACAAACCTCAGCTCGTAATCAACTAAATTAATAGTGAAAGCAGAYGTTGAATCTACCTAACCTCAACTCTTTGTATGCGAAATGAAAGGATAACGGTATTTTGCATGCGGTTGAGTGGCAACACCGCTGCCAACAAGAAATACATATTTAACGGTGAAAAGTTGGCGACTTCAGCCACGAAGTTCAAAGCGTTTAATTATAATAATTAAAACTTTCCTGACAGGCGTAGGCGAAATGTCACGTTCGCAAGACGCCTTAAAGTATGCTATGAAAAGCAAGCGTGTAAGCTGTTTGCAATGGATTTTGCAARATTTGCTTGTGAAATGTAAATAAAATTCATATAGAGACTAACAAATGCTAAAAGTAGACTTCAGCGAGATCCATGATAACGGTCACAAGCACACACACAGACATATAAATTTCATATATATGAGAAAGCAAAGAACACCGGCGTAGGATATATGGCGCATGCTTAGCTTTACTGCATAAATATGTTGGATTTACACTTGCCTGACACATTGCCACCAGCAGCATCTTCATTTTTGACCCGACTCGTGCGTTAGCTGCGTAGATACACAAATAYATAGCTATATGTATATTAAAAATAATATGCAAAGTGCGGGAACCTGTTGAGATTTTATCAATTCCCTAAGCAAATAACATTCACATATTGTTGCGTAGTTGTTGTTAATATGATTGTTGTTGTTGTTACCCAACTAACGGATGAGCGCTGTAACACACACACAGGCACACACCAAAGACGGCCCTTCACACCACTTAGTGCGAGTAACGGAAGTGCGATATGGGCAGCAAGCCAAACSCAAACAAACAGGCTTCTCCGCACCAAATTTGATTCTGCAACATCTTATGATTTATTATCGCCACTGCCAAAGTCATTTGTTGTTTTACCAAATAAAATAACAGAAATTATATATGAAAGCCACGAGCGTGTGGGTAGGCAGCTTTTGTGTGGAATCGGGGAAGCGGGCGTATTAAAAGTGGCTGCCTTATGAATTGTTGAAATTAAGTCGAGCATACTTTATAACCACAGGCAGTTGCAACAAAAATATTACATTTGCTATTTTGCTGTTACTTTTTCCTGCTGAATACTGGTGGTGTGCGTGTGTTTGTTGTTTTTGTAAAGCATTTCAATATTCATATCAATTAATTARGTGGGACAAGTGAACATAGCCAACGTTACATAGTTATTAAAAAGGTAAAATTTATATAACGGTACAAAAAATATTTTCTTAGTTAYATAAAACTAGCAAATACGTTGACTTCGGCTGCATCGCAGCTATAATATCCTTCAAAGGTGCATTTTCTTCATAGCAAAAATAATATAAAACGATCTTCAGCTCGATTTCGATCGTTCAGTTTGTATGACAGCTACATATGTATATGCTATAGTAGTTCGATCTGTACCATTTCTTCGGAGAATGTGCCGTTGCCTTCGAGAGCATTCAATAAGGGGGGTTCATCAGCATGTATGGTGTACTAAAATCCACTACAACTATGGCACTTAACGCCATCTTGCCCTTAGACATCGTTGGAAGGTGCCTGGCTTCTATCACACTCAGAGAATCTGGGTTCCTAAAATACCATGCGTTTGAACACTCAAGAATCCCCACTCACTTTGACTTCGTAACGGACCACTAGGGTCATAGATTTACCAAAGCGTATTCTGGCGGCTAATTCTTTGAGCATATACCGGCGATGGAGTTGTGGGTTTGCAGAAGCTGTTGGAGGACAGGTGCAGTGAGCTTCTTTACGGATGGGTCAAAACTTGGGAGGGTTAATGAAGGGGTTTTTCGTCACAAGCTCTCTAGCTATTGCAGTGTTTTCCACACGAGGTTGTAGCAATTAAAAAGGGAGTAGATTTACTACTCCAGAGTGCGGTCTTCTTCAGAGAAGTGACCATCCACTAGCCTAGAACCGCTCCCATATCCTCCCATATTCTACTAGTAGATAACTGAACTTCGCGACAGCTTGGCCAGCGCTAGACTACCATCGGTACATGCGCTGTCGCAAAAGTCTTTTGGCCCATGATCGATCCCGAGCGATCTAGTGATCTCTTTACTATCAGTAAGGCTAGCATTTAACTAGTTCTGGGACTTTTAACAAGCCATTGCCGTATTGGGGCCCACGCAGGCAGTAAGGCTGAGATTCCTACCAGACTCCTTCTACAAAAGCTGTTCGAAATAGGATGAGGTGAAAACAACTAAACACTTCCTTCTTGACTGATCTTGACCTTGTAGAAATTTCAGTCCTCTGAATTAAATAAGTATACAATCGTTTTTATGAAGCCGAATACATAATATGAGCGCCTCTGTCCCAGTATCATCGCTCCGAAAAAAAGAAGCATTTCGCTGGAGAATCCTCTTCCATACGAACGTCATCTCCTAACCAACGCATTCGTTGGATCTAGGTACATCCATGTCCTTGTTGAGTTCTTACAGTTCGTGGTTCCAAAGATCTGGAGAAGACCAGTTCCCTCGCATGTTCCAAGTGCTTTGTCATCTCTGGTCATCATCGTCTCTGTTTCTGCGCAATATAAAAAAAACGGGAATTCATTATACCAAACAACTTAAAGAGCGTAATTTTCGTTCGACGAGAAATGAATGTGCTAGTCAGTCGTCCTCCAGTCCCAAAACATCAAAAGCTGCTATGCCCTCTAATCTTAGATTATACGCATTTTATGCTGAGATTTTTTGAAATGTATAGCTGCCAACAATTATTAGACCAACCTCTTTCGCTTCCTTTCCTAAATTGGAAAAAACTGCGCTGTAGSCTTTGTTTTTAAGGTTTACGATATCAATATCATCTTGGTACCCTAATAGCATTGTACTTTTAGAACATASAGTGTCACTGCCCTTCGGCACTTATAACTTTTCCAACATTATTTTAAAAAGGAGGGGAGTGTCTTTCTCCCCTGCCTAAAACCTCATCCGGCTCGAACGGCTTTCCGTCTCGGAGAGGTCTTTCCCGATTSTGAGGGAGCTGRKAGTTGTACTGCTCCCTTACTAATACACCATTTTCGGGTTCTACCGGTATAGCGGCACAAATTTCTGAATTTTTTGTAGGAAATCAGGGCTACAACAAAGTTTAAACTGTAGAAAGAGCACCTTTTTTCCTAGTAAATAGACTCCTTCGAGCTTCAAGAACCGCAAAACCGCAGCACTGCATTTTTTCTCCTCAAAATCTATTTACTCACTTGCAATGGCGGTACATATTTACAATGTGTGCAACCAGTGGCTGGRAAGACACGCCCAGTTTTTGCCACCTCAATGCTCTCGCCTAATTGTGTTGATCCATTTGTGGTATTGAGCGTGTTGCTCTTATTGTTTTTGCTCAACGCTGAAGATTAAGATTGTGGTTTGGTGCACGGTGGRATAAATATGGAAAATAAGTGAAAAAAAGTCATGGGAGAGATTTCTTTATGAGATTTTTCAGTCAACGATCAGCTGAGATATTTTAAGGATTATTTTAGGCATATATTTGAGACGTTGTAGAACAAAAGCAGGCGGTTATGTTGAAAATATGTGTTTTATACATTTTTTTTTTTCTCACATTCGACTTGAAACTCTCAGTTTTCTTAAATAAGCAAAAAAAAGTTGTATCAATTTAATTTTGCTCAATTTTCAGTCGAAAAAGCGCGAACGCTTGAAAATTTATCACTGTGTTTGTACCTCCGTCCCACTGTGTCASAGTCTGCATAAATTTCCGACATGARCTCCAAAGCTTTTTAGATAATTAAAAGATGAATAAACCTGACACAACGCGACAGAAGCAATCTTTTAGAAATGTAACGCGACGAACGCGGTCAGGCGTACAAACAGTGTTTCATGCATATAAAGTAGGATGAAGGAAGTGAACCGAATAAAAGTGCAACCACACTTAACACTTTTGCCATTTTATTTACGTTTTTATATATGAAAAAGTTCCACAAAAGCCATAAATGAGAGATGTGCTTTTTGTGAGAAAATATTTGTATTTATGGACATATGTATGTCTGCAATGCTTGTTMCAGCGCAGCTAAGTCGGAGAAAGTCTGAGAAAAAACGAAAATTTGAAAAAGCTTGAGGGAAATACATCTAAAATGAACATATTTTTACAATTTGACGAAAAACAATTTTACTCAAAGCAGTTATTTACGCCTCGAAGTTCGATTTAAAAATTTCACCTGTCATCTCTACACTCCGCTCATCACTTTTAGTTATTACACGCATTAATAATTGCAATCACTGAATTGTCGTAAGGACAACGCTGGACGAAACACAGCTGAGTTCGAGTAATTAAAGTACGTGCAGAGCGTACCAAAAATACTCACACACACACACATTTGTCAGAGTAAACCCTTTAGCCTGCGTCACACTTTTGCCATACATCATTATGAGTTACTTAAATTGTAGTAGCTGGTGATTAGGGAGGCTGAAGACACGTGCAGTCCTTAGCGCCTGGCCTGAACAGCTGAGCAGTCTAATTTGTATTTGTTGGCGCTCCAACTTGCTAATTCTTCATTCACTTGCGTAAATCTACAAATGTTTATGGACATATAAAGGAAAACTCACCAGCTGGGTTGAGTTGGAGCAAAATCCTGTTGTGGGGTATGCTGCTAGTGCTGCCAAAGCTGACATACACATACATTGACATGGCAAGCCAATTGTGAACAGATTGTGTAGCTAACACTCGAACCGCCACTAGTAATTAACAAGATTGTCCCAATGGGATTACACAATGAACAACAATGAGTGAAGAGTACAGAGCGTGAAAACTTGGAAGGAGTTCAAGCAGTCGGTGGTTTTATGACTGATAAATGTTAGAAAAAATAAGTTTGTTAGAGAATAGCTACATGTTACACAAAGAATACTGAACTTTTAATATTTTTATAACAATTTGGATCTTAACTCATTTAATAGCTTACTTATATTCGTAAATTTAGCAAAAAAAAATTTAAGGTTATAAAAAAAGTTACAAGAAATTATAACAAAAAATATATAAATTACTATTTTTTAAAAAATAATTATATTAAAATAAGAAAAAAGAAAACACTCACCGTCCATTCTCACATTATCTGCAATATTAAAAACATTGAATTTAAAATTGTTTGAAAATATGAATAAAAACACACTCACCTTATTTATAGGTATTTGAAATCAAGCAGCTTAATTTTTCCGATTGCTATAAAAAATTTCATTGCTTTACATTTTTTTGCAGACACATTTTTGAAACACAATATATTATATAGGTATATGTGTACATTCATATAATAATAATTTACTTCACTACTTCCAACACATGTGGACTTTGCTTTTGTTAAAACATTGCTAATATAACGTGTGCACATTTTGTATTAATAGTAGAAAGGGTGAATTACATTATACCTACATAGGAAATCCTGACATGTAGACAAATAACTTAGCAATATGATCACAAGTTCATTAACAAAATATAAACAATTTCAAACTGCCGGAACTAATTTTTTGCTTATATTTCAAAGAAAATATTAAACACTACATGAATATGAAATAATATTCCCAATAAATGYATTCTTTCATAACAAAATATACTATTTTATTTAAACATAAGCGCTTACGCTGGCTGGCTGTTTGTCTTAAGTTTTTTTAAAACAACATTTTTGCAATATCTAACTTACGGAGTTGATATTTTGATAATTTTTAACAAAAAATCTTAGCTAGAATTGTATTTAGAAACAATAATATCAAWGCAGTATATAATCAATAATTGAATAGTTCATAAAAATCCGACGGCTCTTGACGCCCACACCACCGCACTTTCCTTTAATTATATTTCTACAATATTCAACTGCCGTAACTTATTTTTTACAAACTTTCTACAGATAACTAACATTGTAAATGCATTACCAAAGAATATCTTCAATTGCTGTATTATTTTATATGATATTAAACAATTTGGAAAATGTTTTGCGGCGGCCCATAGCGCTCRCAACACAGTTGTGTTTTGTGTACAAATTTAAGTGCCGGAGTTAATTTTTTGCTTACTATATACCGAAATCGATCTCTAAATTTCTTTTATATGATAAAAAAAATCCTTTGCAAGCTTTTAAATAAGAAATTTCATATTTTATAAGAGCTGACTAGCTGTGGCACACACGTACGCCGTATTTGCTTTGCTCATCTAAATTAAACGAACAGCTGTGTTTGTTTGGTTTTATGTTGTTCATTAAGTACTACCACTGCACATTACACCGTTATAAATATTGTTAATATGTTTATTTAAAACTATATTCACTTTCTAAAACAATTGTTGAATTTTRCACGCGCGAGAACGGAAGCTATAATAAAACGATAGTTATAAAGGCGGATATTTAGCTAGGCACAG
>NW_017535285.1:42008-59266 GCF_001853355.1 Bactrocera latifrons
CTATGCCTAGCTAAACTTCCGCCTCCACAACAACCGTTTCGTATTAATTTCCGCAGGCACAAATTGAAATGAGTAAAAAAGTGGGTTTATTTATAAAATATAAGAATAATTCAAAAAGATATCGTTTACATGAAAGTATTAGTGTGAAAAATGTTATGGACATAAGGTAATAATCAACAGCTGATAGCTATTTGTGTACTGACTGCCTTTGTCAGTTTTCTAGTAACAAATAATGTAAAATTGTAAATTTTTCATTAAAAACCATTTAATTTGGTATTTTTTGTTAATAATGCAATTACAGTTAGTGTCTTGTATCATAAATAAGAAAATGACCTACTCCGGCGGACAACTTTAAGTGTATTTGATTCATGTTGCCGCAGCAGTAGAAGGTTGCAAGCCGACGCTAATAAGAAGTTTGTAATTAATTAAACTTTTTTCTATTTTATAGCAATATCTGCGGAAACTGTATTGAAATAGTAATAAATATTGTATTGGCAGTAAGTTTTGTAAATTTTTGGTAAGCAAAATAAAATAAGAAACGGCCGAGTGTCAAATTAATTTTTTTTTTCTATCTTTGCAGTGAATATAATTTAATGAAAAAATAGWGAATAAGTGTTTAATTTTAATAAGTGCAATGTACTCCTCAAGCAAAATGTGCAACATAAATGTTTTTGGTGCTTTCCAGGTATGTGCTATTCGAACAAATAAAGCAGACAGACATTTTTGCCACCCAAAAMGCTAGTCAAAAAATAGTTTGCTTTCATATTAGAAGTGTACATACATATGTATATACTATAGGTACCATAAAATAAATATTACATTGAAAGTTCTTATATGCAAACACAGTGTTGCTGAACTAAAACCAATGGATTTTGGTCTGCAAGTTAAATATTTACCTCTGAATATGTRTTTATATTACATCGCAAACATGCCGATAGACCGCTAGTTGCCATTAAAGTCAAACACGAATAAAAACTTGAAGTTCATGTGCTATCGATGCGCTTCTCCAAGTATAACAAACTTTCTAATTTACAAGTTATTAGATTTTGCGCAGCTAAATTGCTGCGGGAATTGTGCGGTGGAAGTTTGACGACTGTCAGGAGTTTTATGCACACATGTAGAGCAATCTCAAACATATATGTATATACATATATCTATTTGCAAAATTTCMTAAACACACACATCTCATACACTTATCTGCTGTATAGCAAACTTATTAAGTAAATTTTGCCTTAAGTCAAAATGCKGCAGGCAAAGTAGTTGAACTTATTTGGTGGTGGGCAGTTCATCACTCATATTCAATAAATTCATAAATTATACATATAGTATACATATGCCTGGATATTCTAWGATGTCTATGCAGAGACAAATGCCTTTAAATATGCTAGGATATCAGCAGCGGCTAATTTAATTATCTTTGAACGTGTGTAGTCGTGTGTATAAGTGAGGAGTTTGCAAACTATTAAATTGTGGTACTTTCGGCATTTTAGGTTATGTTTAGGTATAGTTGTTTTTGCATAAACTTTTGCTTGAAGTATTTAACATAAATTTCAACTATTTGTTACTCTGCATGTAATATTATAGTTAGCTACACACAAGCCTTTTTTATCCAGTATTTGAAATCGAGTTTATTTATTTTTTTTAATGCATTTCTTGCCCTCTCCATACTCACTAAGCGCTAAATTTTTGTATAACCAAACTTTTTAGACTTTTCAATTGGTGAGGCCCAAAGGCAGTGCTATATTTTAAGGTTTTGATAAAAGTTTATATTAAAAAATTCTTCAAATGGAGTCAAAATGCATAATTCGACGCATTTGCGAACTTTTGACGTCTTGATACTTTATATTATGTGGTAAATGAAACTAAAATTCATTATACGACGATTTATTGTGATCTAAACAAATTTTTTAATTTTAGTTAATTTTTTGGTGAAAAACACTTACCTTTAGCAAAAACACCAACCAGAGGTYAAAGACCCCTTTGTTTAAATTTATCAAAGACAATAACCCGACRTCAATAAACTTTGATGTAGTAAGTTAACATTTTGTTGTTGTTGTTGATGACTTTTGTTTACCTTTTAACGACAACAATCCCAGGACAATAACTCATTGGTGGGATCATTAAACTCATTGTTTACCTTTAGCAACGAGAACAACCTGAGCTCAATAAACGTTGACCAGATAAGTTAACCTTTTGTTTATCTTCAGCGGGATTAATGATCCTTGGTAAAGTCAATGACTTTTGTTTACCTTTTAACGACAACAATCCGTGGTCAAAACTCATTGGTGAGGTCAATGACCCTTTTGATTATATTTAATGAGGTTAATGTCCCTTTGGTTTACATATAGCTTTGACAACAACCCATCGTTTGTAATTATATAGCGAAGACAATAACCTGATTTCAATGATCTTTTGTGAGGAAAATTATCCTTTGGTTGAAATTTAATGAGGTCAATGACCCTTAGAGAAGTCAGTTACACTTTTGTTTACATATAGCAAAGACCACAAAGCTGCTGTTTACATTTAGCGAAGGCAAAAACCGAGTTTCAACGTTCTTTTATGAGGTCAATGACCCTCTTGTTCACATTTAATGAGATCAATGACCCTTAAAGAGGTCAATTATCATTTTGTTTGCATTTAGCTAAAACCATAACCATTTTTTTACGTTTAGCAATGAAAACACCTCAAGATCAATGAGGTTAGAAATCATATTAACGTGGATTAACTTAATTTRTGGGGTTTAAAATCATAAGAACTTAGTTTTATTACTAATCTTTGCTTCAACTCCAAGATATTATCTTTCCTGCAYTGAAAAAATCGTTAGATGAAGAATTATACTACATTCTGATAGTACAAAAATAATATACATATGCATATAGTATACTCACATTTCAGCATTTAGTACTTACATATATAATTTTTTATTTTATTTTACATCTTTCACCTTTAAATTGACATTGAACCCGACAGTGAGCGCTGCTTACCTTTGTTGTTCGGCAGACCGGAAGTGTTTAAAAATGTATGTTGATATCATTTTAAATGAAATGCATCTTTCACTCTGTTGAACTCTCATGAAATTACGTAATTACTAAATTACTAAAAAGAGTGTATTTCCGTTTTTTTTCTGAAAAACTAAATTTTTTTTTGTATTAATTTTTTTAACTCAAAAGCTGTCATAGATTTCCGCAGAAGGAGACTTTAAATAACACCTTACTAAATTATTCCAAAAAGCATGCGGCCATTTAATTATGCTTCAATAATACGATACCAGGTATTTTCAAATGCTTCCAGCAAATTTATTTTCAATACAGTTKCCTGTAATTCTGCCACCTTCTCAAGAACTCATATGACAACTTAATTATAAAAATATATGTATATGGTATCACTGCTTAACATGAAATTGATCTCCACATTAAAGCCTTATTGGGTATTCCCAATTCACAATCGCCGCGCGTCTCTCGAATATATGCCACCAGTTCGATTTGCTCTAGCATTTAATTTCATACATTTGATAATTTTAGCTTTTTTATATCACTTTTTACTTCCTTTTTACCGCCAATATGCAATCGGATAGCAAATTAGTTGCAATAATCCGAAACGGCCTGGAAAAATACGCAAAAAAAACGGTATAAACGAGCTGTCGAAATCAAATGTCAGAAGTCAAGATGTTGGCTAACGAATATCAAGACGAACAGCGTGCCGGCATGGTGATTGGCTGTGTGTTAGAGTGARAGTACTTCAAGTTATGGCTCCCAGGAGAGCAATTGCTTTGACCAGAAATTAAAAACGGATACTCGCTATAATGGATAACGAGTAGAGTGAAAAGCCAAGCATCGAATACTCAATGTGATTATGTGCATTGAGGCAGGGTAGGTGGAGGGCTGTAAGTATTTTTTAAGAAATGCTTAACTAACGGCAAATTTGTGTAGATAGTGTGTGTGAAATGAGACACCCCACGAGCAATAGCGGGTATAAGCAGCTGATTGCCAATGAAGGAACTAACAGCTAAAAAAAAAAAACAACGGTTGGCTTCGCTGCTGCTAATAATCGAAACAAACGAATGAGATTTGTCGACGACGATTTTGTATTGAAATTCTATCAAAATTCATTGGTGGCCCGCAAAGAAATTCCTAGCACGTTTATGACAGTCAGTCTTAATGTGAAAATCATTTTCGTTGAGCCCAGCTGGTAGTGCTTGTCGTGGGCTTAAGCGCGGGCGGAGCAATGCTACAAAACTTTCGGCCTCTCATTGGTGTTTAGGCTTAACATCAGCCCTGAAAATTACYAGCACACAATTGAACACATTTTTTCCTCATTTTCTTACTTCTTTACTTTTTTTACTTCGYTTACTTGGTTTTGTATACCCTGCACAGGGTATATTGAGATTGCCAGTAGTTTATGAGATATCAATCTGAAACTTTGCACACGTGCTTTTCTTCTAAAGAAGCTGCACATTTGCACAACGGACGATATCGGACCACTATAGCATATAACTGTCATATAAATGTAACGTGTAGAATAAAGTTCTTGTATGGAAAACATTTTTATTTAACGAGATATCTTTACAAAATTTTGTATGGTGTACTGTCCAAGGTAGTAATGCAAACTCTTAAGAAATTGTTCAGMTCGGACTACTAAAGCATATAGCTGCCGTACAAACTGGTCTATCAGAGTCCGGTGCTTGTATGAAGAACTTTTTTATTTGAGCAGATATCTTGACGAAACTTGGCACAGATTAATACCTAAGATAAGGCTATAATTTTCGAAGAAATTGTTCAGATCGGACCACTGTATCGTATAGCTGCCATACAAGCTGTCCGATCAATGTCAAGATAAAGATTCTTTTACACCTTTTTGGTCATAAGAGATACACCTGTGTGGGGTATTATAGCTTCGGTGCAGCGTTAACGTTTTTTYYTTTTWWTTWWTTWWTTTTTTTTTTTTTGTAACTTTGTTCTATTTCATTTTCATTTTTGCAACTGTTAAAAAGTTTAGCCCAACATTAATCATTTCGCTCGTCATGTCGCTAGGCACATATGAAGGTGGACAGTGGTTGTTCGGTTACAATTTTCCGGATTAGCCGCAAACCTTCGTACAACATATTKTAACTACAGCTTTGCCATTTTTTACCTCCCTTCAGTACCAACTCCCTTCCGCATGCATTGCTCGTGTTTGTGTTGCCGTCTTTTTGTGCCTGTCCCRTCGGCGGATACGTGTTGAAATTAAGCAGTTTTTATAAATTTGAAAAAAAAATATCTACAAAAATTCACACTTTTGCCCTTTATTTTATTCTTTTTTTTTATATACATATTTTTGCACGACACAAATTTCCTTGGAGATTACTGCAATAAACGCATTTTTCTTCGTCGTCTATATTGACGTGTCTTTATTGTTTTTGTTGTATTTAGCTGTTGTATTACTAGCAGGTTGGTTTTGTTTAGGCCATCAGACAGTTTGTGGTGAGGTATTTACAACTGACAGCCAACAGGGGGATTGGCGCACATACATAGATACACATGTCCACCTAGAACCACCACACACTCTGCATGCAGGACCTCTACCGCGCAGGTGTGTGTGTGTGAATAATATTTTTAGGCATGAAAAATGCTTAAAAGTGGACATCATCAGCCGAATTTATTGTTCCTGCAACTACTCAGCTGAGGTGCAAAGTTCAGTTTTCGCAAAAAGGAAAAGTTTTGAAAGCTTCTCTAGTAAAGTTGATTTGTGTTGAACATATTTTATACTGAAAGTTGGAAACTTTTAGATGCTATGATGGCTTCTGAAAAATTAGGCAAAAAATAAAATTTTAAAAACTGTTTTATATGGAATTTATTTTATATGACTGTAACCTTTTAAAGGACCATACATCCGCAGAACCTTTTCCTCGACTCATTAGATGTTGTTATCGTCCATGCCTCTGCAGCATATAGAAGGACGGTTATAATAAGTAACTTGTAGAGTTTGGTCTTTGTTCGTCGAAAGAGGACTCTACTTCTCAATTGCCTACTCAGTCCTGTTGCCAAGAGTTATTCTGCGTTGGATTTCGAGGCTMGCGATKTTGTTGGCGTTAATGCTGGTTCCAAGATAGACGGAATTATCTACGACTTCGAAGTTATGACTRTCAATAKTGACGTGTAAGCCAAGTCGCGAATGCGTTGACTGTTTGTTTGCTGACAAAAGATATTTCGTYTTGTCCTCGTTCACTTCCAGACTCATTTGCTTYGCTTCTGTGTCAAAAAGAAGAACTAACGTGGCGGTTGTTGAGGTCACTKATATCAACATCATCGGCGTACGCCTACCGCTGKASACTCTTATAAAGGATTATACCTTCTCTATTCTTTCTCCAGCAATASATTGCAGAAGTCGTCTTGTCTGAAACCTCTGAGAAGTTGCTCAACGTCAATTTACACAGCGGTATTAGTTTTGCGGGGATACCAAATTCAGACCCAGCGGCATAAAGGCAGCGCCTTTTTCCTTCTATCAAAAGCAGCTTTGAAATCAACGAAGMGATGGWGTGTGTYAATACTTTTTCCACGGGACTTTTCCAACATTCGGAGTATGGTGAAGATCAGGTCAGCTGTTGATTTTTCAGACATAAAGGCACACTGATAAGGTGGAATCATCGTCGGATTTAATTGCGACATTGATCCGTGAAACAATACCCTAATCTACGCGGATGACATCGTAGCCTGCAGTGACCTGTATAAAATCACACAAACTGTCTTAACTTGTTTCTAGAAACCTTTCTTGAATCTTTTTGTATCACACTCTGCCAGAAACATCCTTGTCCGTTGAAGCCCAGGCACTTGAAGACATTGGGGTTTTCTACAGGTCCTTTCCTCTTTGTGTAGCTCCTCTCACAATGTCTGGGAACGCACAGTGAAGAACGATTCCGATTGTCGTAGTTTTTTCCGCTAAGATATCGGACAGCTTATTTCCATTGAAATTACCTGAATTGCCGTTGAACCATCACTAAGAATGACTATTCCTTCAACAGGATAATTCTTCTTTAGAATGATCTCTTCCGAGCTTAAAAAGTGCTTAAAAACCTGCCAATGGATACCGACTGTTTGGTACGTGGTCCCACTTTATCAGCCTAATTTTCATATGCCGTTTTCGATCCATCTGTTTACCATGGCATTRTACTACTATGAAGATACTTCTCAGGGGTGAAATGATCCCAAAAAAAATCAACCCTAATTTTCAATCAAAACTTCTGTATCCGTGTTTTTTTTATTTCATTTAACTCCCGTTTCGTAGTATCAGCTTTTTAGGTTAAATAAAAAAATTTAATTTGTTGCTTTCGTGAATTTTAATCAGACTTTCTTATTACTAAATTTAATAATGATTAACAGCTTTGAGTAGATTTTACTAAAATTAATAACTTATGCTTAATATCATACAATAACAACATAGAACTCGACTTAATACTACAAAATGCACCTAAATAAATTCAACAAAGCATAACCAAGCACTGCCAAGTTCGCTCAACTCGCACATTTATAGTCAGGATTCTTCTCCGCATTATTACTATGCTTCTCATTCTCGTTTGTGATCTCCGTATGCAAGTATTCCAACTCCTTTGGATCAATAACTAAAGCACGTTTCGGTGAGTTCCAGTCTTGTAGCGTTGAATCGGATAAAAATACGTAGAGCACACCACAGCCAATCAGCATGCCCGCGCAAAGCAGAAACACATTACGCCAAGCCTCGATGGTTTGCTGTCGGAAAAATTAAACCATATAATGAACTATAACAAAAAAAAACAAAAAATGGCACGCAACAGGAACTTACATTGCCCAACGTCATAATGCCCACAATATAGGATGATATGAAACCTGGAGGCACGGAAATCGAACCGCTAATACCCATAACTATACCCGCATAGTTTGGAGACATGTCGACAATGGCGGCTAGAGGACCCGATGAAACTGCGCCATGGAACATTAAAGATAGAGTGAGGAAAACAATCGCTGCCATCGCATTATGGCCAAACCAAGCCAGACACAAGACCATAATGCCATTCAAAATTAAACCTACGAGAACGTAAATAAATTATTTTTGATTGGAAATCATGCAACGTTGCACTTACAAATCGCTGTTGCCAATTTTCGCAAGTTGGTACGTTTGATCTTATCCGTACGCAACAAATAGTCAGCAAGCATGGAGAAGGCTAAAGCGAAGAGCATACGCATTAAATGTGGAAAGCCAGATAGCCAACCGGTCTGCAAAGCATATAAGAAGAAAATGGTGTAATGACAAAATTATTACAAAACAAAGATATGTAAATGACGCACCGCGCGTATATTCCAATGATGTATAACACGGAARTATGTTGGTGCCTGTGTCATAATCGTGAATAGACCCCAAATGCCGCCCCACTGTGCGATCACATTCATCCAGACAGCGCGTGATGTGAGTATACGCCGCCATGGTGTCGYASCCAAATTGGCATGGTGCACCGAAGTGCCCAATGACTTCTCAATATARCGCAGTTCCGAGTTATTGATACGCGGATGCTCCGCTGGTGTATTGTAGACAAAGTACAGCCAACAACACCACCATATAGTGCCAATGACGCCACACATCAGATATACCCACTCCCATGAGGTCCAATGCATAACATAACCAAATAAGGGATAGAATGCAGCAACACCCACCGAACTGCCCAAGTAAGCGGTGACGAATTTGCTGCGCTCATTCGGCGGTATCCATTTGCCGGTCATGTGATGCATAGCTGGCCATGATAAACCCTTTGAAAGTAGTGTTTTAAAATCTTGTTATTATTATTTTTTTTTTCATAAAAAGCTTGCATTTAACTTACAGTTACTAGTCCTTGTAGTATACGCAACCATAAGAGCACCTGATAATTCCAATAGGCGGCTAATGGTATGACGAAACAGATCCAACAGCCGACTGCATTCGATAGACCGAAGACCAATTTCGTGCCATACTTTTTAGCCAAAATACCACCGGGAATTTGCGTGAGCCAATGTAACCAATAAAAAGAGCCTAAAACCAAACCCTGCTGATACTCATTCCAGCCGAAACCATCCGCTTCGTAGTGTATCTATATGTGGGTTGGGGTGAGGCAATAAAGAAGTAGTAAATAAGCGTATTAGTGAGGTTATGAGCTTGGTAAACAAAAATAAAATGTGTAAATAAACGGTTCGTCTACAGAAACTTCTTTGTGGTGTGTTTAAACAAAAATACTGTTATAAAATACAGTACGTGTCAAATGCTTCAAGCTTTTAAGTGGATTAMTTAGGTGCATACTTCTGTCCATTTGGTAATATAATCTTTTCATGTTTACTAAAATAGTATTTACTTGAAGATAAATGATCTCTAGATAATTTCGAAAAATAAAAACTGACAAATGTTTATTGTTTTTGCATTTGTCCAAGTGAAAGTCGACGTTAAGAATTCTCAACCAGCTTATTAAATATTTTTTTTAAGAGATTGGTAATGGTCTTTTTGACTACATGCCTTTATAATCGCCACTACTGTTRTARTTTTTTCAAAGCTAGAGGGAATAAYGTCAGTTTCAATGGGTTTAAGTATGCTTGCTTTCTCTGACAAACTTACTCATATAATAGATCAATTAAAAAGTTCCCGGTCTACCATAGTAAAACTCATTTTTTTGGCAGAATTATTTTCTTTTCTCTTCAGCATAGCTCTCTTCAAGAGTGATACACTGAATACACCGACTCTTCAACTTTTCGACACCACTTTTGTAGTACGATATGTCCTTTACTTCGAAATGGGCCTCAGTTTCGGCGTTCATCTCTTCTTTCGGCGAATTTTTTTCCCAGCGCAAATTATTTCGAGTTCTAAGAACAAGTAATAGTCGCTGGGAGACAGGTCAGGACAGAAAATGCTGGATGCAGAAGCAATTCGATGCACAATTCATGGTTTTTTGCCACCGTTTTCACTAACTTATGACACGATGCATTGTCTTGGTAAAATTGCACTTTCCTTTTCTTCAAGTGCGGCCGTTTTCCCGCGATTTTGTCATTCACTTTTCAAGCCGACTGTTGTATTTTTCCAAGCTTTGGAGCGGGTGCATTGTGTGAACTGTACTCGGATAACCGTTGTTTGGACTTCAGAGTGAAATGATGGAGCCATGATTGAGCTCTCACCCATTACACAGAGCTCTAATACCCACATATTCATGAAAGAAAAGATCATTTGTTGTTCCGTAAACTATTAAGATTTCTGATATTGCAAGATTTTCATATAACCTATAGTGAGATTTATATCTCGCGTAACATCTCTGGTTTAGTAGCCGTTCTCCGTTTGACTCAAAAAAATATACAGTAACACTCTCTTGGCTCCAATATTTTGATGTGATTTAACAATCTCGCGGGAAGCTGACTGTAGGCTGACTCTATAAAAGAAAAGCAGGCACCTGGCCAGTGCTCTGGCGACGCTTGCACCGCGAGGTGATGTAATTTAACAGTCACAATGTAATCTCGCAGGAAACTGGCTGTTAATTGGCACTATTTTCTATTTAGACACTTGTTTTACTCTGYTAAGCCCATCGTCTTCCCACAATCTACCACAAAATATGTTTAATCTCGAAAGACATACCGTGGAAGACGCTGGCTCTGGCCAAAGATAGATGAGAGAAAAGCTGTTRTAGCGTTTAAAAACTTAATAACCAACCCTCAAGCAGCAAGCTTAAGTCGAATAAACTTTCCAGTCCGCCAATTGGAGCCACCCACACTTCTAAGCATTCATCATGCCTTAATTCTTTAATTTTATGAATGCTTTCATATAAATTTTATTTAAATAACTCAATAAAAAGATAAATAAAGAATTGTATAAAATATTAGTAGCAGTTTAAGTACTTCACGTAGTATTTAATTGTGAAATCTGCTTACCGCTATGCTACTGCTGATAAGATAATGCTAGAGAAATTCTAATACTTTTAGTAATGTGTATTAAAATAGTTTATTTTAAGGTGCGATAAAACCGACAAGTTAAACAATACGAAGTCTACAGTTCTTGCACCCTAAACAGGGTATACTCGTATTAAGTTGGCTACGAAGTTTGTAACACACAGAAAGAAACGTCGGTGATCCTATAAAGATCAGTAAGGCGATCGTACGAGAGCCCGTCAGATTCAATGGTCGTCTGTTTGTCCGTATTGTCGAGGAATATGCAATAGGAAATTTTACGCAAGTAGTTTTCTGTCGAAAACGCTTCTCGTTTTGCGGAAAAGTCGGATATCGGACCATTAAAAGTTGTAGCTGCCATACAAACCGATCGATCAATTTCAAGTTCTTGTATGGAAAACTTTTTTTTTTGACAAGATATCTTCACGAAATTTGGCATAGATTGCTGAGCAAGGCAACATTTTCTCAGATCGGGCTACTATGACATATAACTGCCATACAAACTGAGCGATCAAAGTCACAATAAAGATCTGTTAGTCCTATTATGCTATAAGAAATGCATCTGTGAAAGGTGGTCTAGCTTCGGTGCGGTCGAAGTGAACGTGCTTTGTTGTTTCATAATCATTTCTAAAGGACAGTTAGATAGTAAATATTAAATRCTGTCACTTACATACGACTCCTTCAGAAAACAAGTATTTTAATTTGTATCAATTGTAAATTATTTAAAGCGCATTTTGGCTCACTGTGTGGGGGAGGAGGTATTGAAAAGATATGCTTATAGGCTTAGCAGCCTTTTAGTA
Organism: Bactrocera latifrons; assembly: GCF_001853355.1. Taxonomy (NCBI): domain Eukaryota; kingdom Metazoa; phylum Arthropoda; class Insecta; order Diptera; family Tephritidae; genus Bactrocera; species Bactrocera latifrons. The sequence goes on from NW_017535285.1 coordinate 53,707, forward strand.
GACAGTGTAAATACTAATTAGACATCTTTTGTCTTTCGTTGCATAATTGTGAGCTTATCGAGTACTATTATAGTATATTAAAAAAAAAAAATAATCGTATTGAAAACGGTATTCCTCAATTACACAGCTGTATGGCATTTGCCGTTATAATCGCCGTTTTCGAGTTACAATAATATTTGCGCTGYACAAACAGATTAGCGAAATTGAAACGATTACCATACATTGTAGAGCTGATAGTTCATTAGAGCGTTTAGTTTTCATAGAGTTCGTTCAATTCTAATGATTACGCTCGTTCACTTTTCAATTTTCGTCGAAATTTCCAATTTTTTAAATAAAAAAAATTATATATTCGAATCTGAAGTTCGCACTTCGACATTATCTTACTAAGTTAACAATCGCTTCACTCTTTAGGCTCTTGAAATGTTCCAAGAAGATCCGACGTTTTCGAGCCGAATGTTGTTCCGCGATGAGGCCCAAWTCCGTCTCAATGGGTATRTAAACAAGTAAAATTGTCGCATTTGTAACGAAGAGCAAACTGAAGAGATTCAAGAGCTGTCATTTCATGCAGAAAAAACAACGGTTTGGTGTGATTTGTAGGCCAGTGGAATCATCGGTCCATATTTCTTTAAAAACGATGCCGGTGAGAACGTAASCGTCAATGGCGAGCATTAACGCGCCGACTATTTGATGCCTGAAATTGAAGCTCGAGATCTCGCCGACATTTGGWTTCAACAAGACGGCGCCACTTTCCACACATCGCATCTATTGAGAGAACACTTCGGTTAGCAAACAATTTCACGTTTTGGACCGGTCGATTGCCCACCACGATCCTGTGATATCACACCATTAGACTTTTTCCTGAAGGGATATGTAAAGAAACATCACGCATGTCATACGCCAGCTACCAGTCGAAATACTCAAAAGAGTCATCGATAATTGGATTCAATGGTTGGACGATCGGAGACGTAACCGCGGCCAACATTTGAAAGASATAATCTTCAAAAAATAAATATCAAAGAAGGTYCTTTCGAATGATARTAAATATTCCCCAAGTTGGAAACCTCAAAATGGATCACCCTTTTATTTTGTGTTTTAATTTATGATTCTATACCAGCCTTTAATCAATAAATAATTAAATCGGTAAAACGCATTATTTTYTGGCTTTGTATAACCAATTAACAATTAATTTTAGTTACTGATAAGAAAGTATTTTAAACGGCTAGTGGCGTGAGCTGTTTGAAGTAGGCGCTCAAGTGCTGAATGATGTCAATGGTTTATAATGAAATTCCCTTTTATTTGTTTTGACCACGTTCATATAGTTTGTATTTTTTTGATTAAARATTGATCACTTGACAGCAACTCATAATGCGTGTGCAATCTCTTACAACAAGTCGATAAAAATAATCAAGTAATTTGACGATTAGTATASGCGGTCGTGCGAGATTACATTTTGAGATTAATCAATGTTTTGTGATATGGAAATATGTATATGACCTTTAGACGACTTTTAAGTTACTTTCYGATTTCCAACACTGCTTTTTTTTGACAGCCTGGTTAAATGGCACTTTCGCTAAGGGAGATCCCATAATGGAATTATCTCTCATAAATGCTGAGACCAGAATTAAATAAAGTTTTAAGAAAATGGCACTCAATTCTGGGCCAAAGCACTCATGTCGTGAAGAAGCTGRAAAAGTGTTTAACTTGGAAAAACCAAATATGTATGTGTGAAGGCCTAGGCGATCTTCACGCTGAGCGGCGATCATGAATTGCTAAGCGATCGAGATGATGCACACAAAGACTCATTTGAGTTGAGRAAGCGAAGTTCTGTTATAGAACTGAACATAGTTCGGTGAATAAAGGACAGCGGATACGTTGGCTAAGTCATGTGGAAGAGAACACTTCAGTTTTGGAAGTGTTCGATTCAGTACCCGCCGTAGGAAACASAAGAAGAGAAKKATATCCACTCYGTTGAARAGATAATAGGGAGAAGGACCTGGYTGCACWTGGTATTGTGGTTATCTCGGCTATAACCGYGTARGCGGTGTTTACGCTAGTAAAGAAGAACAAGCTGAAAATGTCACCTACAASCTGGCTGATGCCTTGTTCAAGCAGAACACCACAAAACCATTTATGTCTCTGATGAAGACCGGAAGTATGAGCAAATTCAAAGTGAAAACGATGCTCATTTTCATGACATCAAAGACATCGTCCACCATGAATTTGTTCCTCCTGAACAAACCGTCAACGTTAAGTTTTACGTGGAAGTCCTCAAGAGACTCAAACGAAAGGTCAATCGAATCCGACACGACATCGCAGCCGATTAGAAGTTGCACCACGACAACGTCCCAGCTCACACCGCTTTTTTGTGAACAGCTACACCTAACCAAGGCCGGCATTYCAACGCTTCCGCAGCCGCCCTACAGCCCAGATGTGGCCCTATTTTGAAAGTTTTTAAAGAAATCACTCAGTCCTATTACTTTCCGGACAAACCTTGTATAGTTTTTGCTGCTTTAAAAAGATTTCTCATAGAAATTCTATGTACAGAGATTTGAAGGCATCGCAGTATCACCACAAAAATATTATATAGAACAAAATGTAACTTCAAAGAGACAATTGGCCAAATGCCATAATCTCACATATATATTTACATACGCACGCACACATTTACATTAAACAAGTTTCTTCACTGTCAATTCGACGCGCCTTTTTGCACTATTTCATAACTTTTTTTTGCTTTGCTGAATTAGCAATTCAAACTTACCCCCAATGAATTGAGAAACTGCTTCTCCCACGAATAGCGCGGCTCTTTCACCAACGCTGACACTGACACTTCGGTGCTGTGATTAGACGTGATCGCTACTACACTATTGCTAGTGATGTTCGCGTGAATACTGTTGCTGTTGTTGCTATTGACGAATGCGCTTTGTTTGAAATTCGTTAAGAGCGGCGCTTGTGTGGTGATTGTGGGCGCTAATAACGGTTTTTTGGCTATCATTTCCACAATTGTTATATTTAGATTGATGCGAATCATGTAATTCACCGCGAAACCGATGAAAACCAAATACCAGAGCACTGTGCGCGCTTGAACTGCAATGAGAGAGAAAAATAGAGAGGTCGTAAGGGAAAGGTTAGATATTGTGAGTTGAGAAAATGTATAGGTAAACAGAAAGATATTTTTTATGAGAAAAAATTAATAATTAATAAAATTGAAATTATGAATATTTTGTTAGGCTTTATACGCTTTTTATAAGAAAAAATAATATTTAAAAGAATTAAGTAGACTTTGATTTTTATAAAAAAAATCTTAATTAAATTGTTCCGGAACCTAATGGCATCATACCTTCGCAACTTCAGCGGACGGTAAAGGTGTCATAAAGGCTGATTGGCTTCACTCACTGCACTAAATGATGCATTAAATGAGGCATTAAATGAGGCCTTCCTAAAATTCGAAGGCGGATAAGGGTGGCGTTCATCCCCAAGGCCGGAAAGAGCTCTCATGTCAATGTAAAGATTTCACGCCTGGAGATGCTGACACCTCAATTTTGTTAAAGACGCTGAATAGGTTTATTGGCGGCTTAGCATGCCTATGGCCCTTTTGCATAACGAATGTGGTGAAGCTATTTCTCGACATTGAGGAAGCGTTCAATAATGTGGTTATTGGTGCTCTGGGGGCGTTTGAGGTTGAATCGAACTTCAAGCAACTCATATTTTCGTTTCTCTGCGACAGAACTGTCGATGCGGAGAGGGCACCCCGCAAGGTGGGCTTCCTTCTGCTTTACTCTGGATATTGCTTGTAAATGATCTACTAAAAGACCTCGAGGAACGAGATTGTCAGCTTATAACTATACAGATGACGTTGCTTTGTTACCGTCTACAGCTAGGATATCTTAATGTTGTGGCTAGCTGGGCGAAAAAAGCGGCCTAGCTGTCAATTTAAACTGAACTGCGAACTGGTTTTATTTACTATAAGGTATAAAATCCCAACTGTATCTCTTCCCTCATTGTGGAGCTATTGCCTTCAGTCTGTCGAAAAGGAGAAGTTCTTGGGCCCCTTTCTTGATAGTAAGCTATTGAACAGAGGATGAGATTGGTTAACTTATACTGCTGTAAGAATCTATTGGGAAGCTCTCCACAGCCTTCTCACCACGATTAGCTTTGACCGTACAAAACCATAGTTAAGCCAATAGAGTTTTTCTTGTGAAGGTGTTCGTGAAACCACACTCACTAAACATCTGGTACGTGTTCAACGAACGGCTCTCATTGGCATTAGTAGAGCACTCCACTTGTTGGCTTGCTAATGGCTTCTGGCGCAGCGTGAAACGCAAAAGGTCCATGAAAAAAGTAACTTTTTAGCAAGAAGTTCTGGGCATGAGAAGTGACCAACTTCTCTAGCAGTCCAAGTGGGACCTACCTAACAGGTCAATTGAATAGTCTAGGCCTGACACAGAGGCACTACTAGAATTAAATACATATGGCCTTTAGTTAGCGCTAACGGTCAAAAGGCGCATGTATAAATTAGACAAAAACAATGACGAGTTAATGATCATGAGCTGTGCTTGGGGATGTTCAAGCGTAATAAACCACAAATTTTTGCGTCGATTTGTGACAGTGGTTGAAACATGGTTTCATCATTTTACTCCAAAGTCTAATCGACAGCCATCCATGTGATCTGCACACGATGAACCAAAACATGCAAAAACTCAACAGTCGGTTGGCAAGGTTAGAGCGTCTGTATTTGGGGTTACGCATAGAATCATTTTTATTGGCTATCTTGAAAAAGGAATGACTATCAACAGTGATTATTTCAGAGAGTTATTTGATCATTTGAAGGACGTAATAGTCTAAAAACGGCCGCATTTGAAGAAAAAGAAAATCCTGCTCCACCCAGTCAGTGAAAAAGATGGCAATGATCCTGGAAGTGGGTTTCAAATTGCTTCTACATTCACCATATTCATCAGATTTGGTCATTAGCGACTATTTCCTTGTTCCTAGATCTCGAAAGAATACTCCCGGGGAAGAGATTTTCATCGAAACAAGTGGTGATCGCCGAAACTAATGCCTATTTTGAACCAAAGGACAAATCGTACTACAAAAAAAAAAAAATGGTGTCGAAATGTTGGAGAGTCGCCATAATCAAAGTATCACCCTTGAAGGATACTTTGTTGAATTGAAAAAAAAAAACAAATTATGTTTTTTCCATTGACCTGTTACTTCTTATACATTACATTACATTATTTGCCATAAAATTATTTATAAATATATTTTGTTGACTTTTTGTCACTTGAGAAAAACTAGCAAAATAAAATTATATTAAATAATTTCATCTGTGCATTCAAGTATAAACAAATAATTAATAACACATTTSAACATAGATTTTTTATCTATAAAACAGCAACCGCATTATTTGAATTAATTAATATTAATTGTCGCCAACAAACATTGTACGAGTATTACTCCACATTCTATAATTTATTTATGCATATAAATAGCTAATATATATTTTTTTTATATATGTATATTTATTAGTTTATGTAATGCTGCCAATCAATAAATTGCACTC
>NW_017535285.1:62239-76128 GCF_001853355.1 Bactrocera latifrons
GTTAATAAAATTTAAACATTAATTGAAAACTTATTTTCAAATTTTAAAAATTTCACATACTAGTCCAGCCCTAATTTTAAAATTCGACTCCTAAAATTATTAAAACATATCAAATTTTAAATTTTGACAAAACATTTCAAAAATTATATTTATATTTTTTCACTAAAAATGTTTTTTTTTCTAATTATTTACTATAAAATTTTAGTAATAAAAAATCAGCAATTTTCAGTTAAAATCAGTTAATTTTTAATTACCTTCCACCATTTTTACGCTTTTTTCCAAAAAATTTTCCACAAAAAAATCACTTATAAGCCAACAGCTGCGCGCACTAAAATTTGATGTTCTTAATGCTAATTGGCACGACTAACGTCTGTGCTTCTGCGCACTTCCGCAACGCGCCTACTACAAGYGCGTTGAGTGCAGTGACTGTAAGAGATCACTGCAAACGGGGGGCGATCAATAAACCCGAGCAACGAACGCTAGACAAGGAAGTCCAAACGCTGGCACGCGTCTCCACTACTGACTAAGTGTGGATGTGTGGGGAAGCCTTTTCAAAACATWGCAACCGCCGAACGCAACACACGCATCTTCACACACACTGCAAAAACACTGAAAACGCTTTCTTATGCATATGAGACGAACGAAGAGGCGCTAAACGATCAAGTTGCACACGCGAAGCGCCAATAATCCGCAAAAAGGTGGAGAATTAAAGTCAGCGCTTGTATTGAATAATCGCGCCGCGTTATGTCGCGACAGTGTCGTTAACGGACGTTACGAATCGGTTGACGATCACGTCTTGCCACTGAGAAGTGTGCAAGTAGAATGAGGAAAATCCTAAACGTCTAATAATACATATCTCAAAGTTAGTGAGGCTCTGAGCTAGCCGAGGAAAGAATTTCTGTAAGCTACAACCACAAACGCAGCACACGTTACATATTATTTATTGCTCGCCACTCGGCGACATTCAAATTATTCTGATAAAAACATACAATACATACAAGCAAGGCTATACTTAACGAGATATATACATATATATATGTATATGCATATGTACATATATATGAAGGTGTGTGCGTTCTGAGGTGGGTGCCACAGCTTATAGGCACCCACACTATCAGCTTACACTAGCTAACTACAGCGCGTATGCCGCCGATCTTGCCATACTTTGTCTAATACATGCTGCTAATCAGCGCCCAACAACAGCTGCAACAACAAATGATCTACGTTCGCGTCGAAATAAGTCACAGCTCTCGACTCTTATCAAATGTGCTTTTAGTTTTTGCTACATTTATACTTTTGATAAATTGTATGCACTCTCTCGCACGCTCTCTCTCCCTCTCTCTCTCTCTTTGCATCCAGCACACCTTTTCCACTACTAAATACCCTATCAGCCAAGTGAGTGCGTAAAAAAATTCCGCTTCCCTCCTTCAATCCTGCGCTCAACCAACAAAATGCTACACCTACACGATAACGGTTTTATCTGCCSACCCCGCACGTTCTCGCGCACCCTCGAAAGTACTCAGTTTTTAACACAATCTCTCGTTGCGATCTTCAGCGACAAACGTAAACAGCTGTAATCGCGCTTATCACAACGTCAGCGGCTTCTTCCAACTCAACGATGCTTGGATACGAACATTATACAATGTATGCATGTWTGTGTGTGTGTTGACAAAGCTAATCCAGCAGCGATTGTGGCACGCAGAGGTAGCATGCCTTTGAGCGTGAATTACGATATGAATTTAGCACTTACATAAAAGCATCAGAAGGCAGCGTGGATCACAACAAGAAGCAGCTGTTTGGATGTGCTCTGCTTGTGTGTGTTGGCTTTGAGACAAAGCATTTATTTTTCAAAGTGATAAGATAAGCAAAATATGGTAAGGCACAAAAACAAAGGTGCCTATAATCCTCCTCAATGGTAAATAAAACTTTGCTCRTACGAGAAACGTAAACAGGCCGTTTCGGACAAATACCCGTATTCATACTAAACGTGAATACAGTAATAACTCGACAAACTACTTGTATATTACATGACTATAAAAGCTTTGTCKCAAAAGCTCATATATTTAAAAATTGCTCCAAGCAACATCTCGTTCCTTTTAAAACAATCAAATCTTCGCTCCACCACTTCTTATGACTATTTGATTACCCGTCCACATGACTATAAAAGCTTTGTAAAAGCACATATATTTGAAAAAGCTCCGAGTAACATTTCGTTCCTCTTTAAAGACACAAATCTTCGGTAAACACTTTCTTATGACAGTTTGATTACCCGTTCACATGACTGTAAAAGCTCTGTAAAAGCACATATATTTGAAAAAGCTCCGAGTAATATGTCGTTGTTCTTCAGACAAATCTTCGGTCCACATTATAACATTTTGATTATCCGTCCACTATTCGCTATTCAATACTTATCTAAAACAAACTCAAAAAAAAAAAAAACAATAAAAACATGAAAGCTCTTTGGCTAATACAATTTGCACCGCATTGTCGCAACTTTAAATACCACTACTCGGCAGTGCTTTCAATGATATTTGTTACCATATTTGAAAGAAATACTCGTCAAAAACGCTTGTGGCACCTTAAATCGAATAAAAGCTCGTAGTCGGTGATACTGGTGATCTCAAAGCACCAAAAACTTCTACACAGAGAATAAAATATGAAAGTTCGAAGAACTCGAGCAAACCTTCAGATTAGGTTAGGTTAGATTAAAATGACTGGTCCCTCAATCTTACGGAGGGGTAACACTTAGCCTGTTATGTACAGCCCTTTGTGATGCAAAACATAATATCCTTTATAGTTGGATATCAGCTATCGGCAAAAACGAACTGCACCTACCACAAACCAGCATAGGTGTTTTATTTTTAGTTCCACTCTTTCAAATGGATATCTACAGATATGAAATCCGAGGTGTTTTTGCATTGAACTGGCAGTTTTGAGATGTTTCAATCGCACCTTCTTCCAAACAACTAATTTAGCTGCATCCGGTAAAATGTTCAATCTCACTGCATGAAACCCGGACAATATTCAGTCGGAACTCCTGCAATCACTGAAAGCTAGACTTGCTCAGAGCGTAGAGTTTCCTGGACCTCCTGTGATTTGTACTCGGCTAGAAGGACCTTCCGACTATATCGCTTGCTGATTTGGTGTGAGCCACAAAAGCATAACCATCCATGCTCATTTCTCTGTTATTCTGACTGAAATTTCCTAGCAAACTCATCAGCCTTACAGTTTCTTGAAATACCACTGTGGTCAGGTACCCAAACCAGTCTAATCATAAAATAACTCGATAGAGATAATGAGTCTAGAAATTATTTCACTACTTTTGAGCGCACATTCAGCGAACTCAAGGCTTATATCACTGCCCTACTAACGGAGTGGATAGCCATCACTCTGAAGGAGGTTGTTGTCTGGAGCAGTACATCTATTGCTACCTTTATGGCGGCCACTTCCGCTTGGAAGACGCTGCAGTTGTCAGGAAGACTAAAACTGGAGTTAATGGAAAGTTCCCGACAGATACTCTTGCACCAGCTCTCACCRCAAGCTTTGATCCATCCGTAAAAAAGCTGACCGTCCCTCTCCTCCAGTGAGGTCTTACCTCCGATGCCTCCCTTGCAGGTATGTAACGGGGAAGAGACAGACAGCGCTATGTTCAGCGATGTGATAATCGYAGTATTTTGGAGTGAAATCTAAGTGTGCGAGGCTTACAGAATGTCCACGCTCGCAGTCATCTAAGTTACCAGATTATCTAAGTTTGAGGGCAGCTTCTGCGATGCTATGTGCAGCAAGACATTTAGTGCCATGCTTAAACTGTTCTTTAACATTTCTCCAGTTTGTTCAAATAATCAAGTATTAGTTCTAACACACATTAATAAACATCAAACATCACAACGAGTTCATGCGTCAAGCGCTGATTTCTACAACACCTTTTTTTACCTGTCCGTTAGTCAGCAGCATCCTGCGCATGCGAAGCGTACATGTACCGCTAATATTTTGCACAGCAGTGTACAGTATTTTATGAGTACTCATTTAACTGCAGTGACACTTAAATTTTAATAAGCAATTATTTAAGTAGCCCTTGCTGGACAGTCCTCATAGCTGCCTGGAGGCCCAACGTTGACATAGGTTTGCTGATTCATGGACTAACAATAGCAACAACTACGCATACAGCATTCATTGATTCATTCATTGATAACTTGTTTTTATTGCGTTTATGCATTTTATAAGCGAAATTTTACATTTAATGATTGGTTTTACACGCGGAGGCGACAGTTGTAAACTCGAACATTGCCTTAGCCAAAATGATGCAATAACGAGGTATGTCGTTGTATATGTTTTCTTTACTCGTATTCTTCTCTTTGATTGATCGCAATTGATTTTCGCCGCACCCACTAAAATAATCAAGTTTTCTTCAATTTTCTCAACAATGTAACGCCATATGCTTCTTTCAAGCTCGGGCGATCTCTTATGTAACGGTAACTTTAAAAATGAAATGAAACTTTCGTTGAAATTTACATTTCCTAACGCTCTTTTCTTCATATCAAATCTTGCTAGTCTCATGGATCATTTAAGACGAAGAAATAAACGACAATCATAGGCATCTGATATCTGATATCTGAGCCGGACTTATAGAAACTAATTTTAAACTGCCGGATCACTGCAGTATATTTCAAGCTGAGGTCTTTACTACTACAAAAGCCATGGAGCTGGCCTCTAATGCACTTGCGGGCAATTTTAGAGTCAACATCTTCGTAGACAGCCAAGCAGCAATCAAGGCAGTAACCTCATATCGTATGTCGGCCAAAAGTGTCTTTTGAAGCAGGGTGGCTGTGGAAAATGTTTTGTCTATATGTACCACGATCTCGACAGAAGTATGGTGAAGAAAATCAAAACCCGATGAACAAGCTACCAGCCCATTCTATAGAAGAGACTGTAGGAACATGATGGGAATACTAACTGGTCATTGTCAGGAGGCGACACATGCCCGCAGGGTCGGGCTAAGAGATCAAGAAGACTGCATGAAATGTGTACAACAGGGCAACAATGGATAATTTCTTGTACACTTGTCCCGCATTGGCAAGAATACGCGGTAGGTATTTGGGATCCCCACAGTATGATACACTGGAGGAGGTATCAATAGTGAGGCCAAAGAGTCTGTTAAATTTTGCGACAAGCACAGGCACACTAAAGAATGACTACACCTCTTGGACCCAGGACCATCAGGTATTGTAAAGAACAAAGACTGGTCTAGAAGTCTTTGCAGTTAGGAAAGCTACTGAGATACCTAGCAACGCAGAAAATTATGTAAATATAGAATGTTGGAGTGAGACCTGGGATCTATTGCGTGTAGCTAGATCTTCGGTAAATCATCAAGCTTCTGGAATAATGCAGTATCTTCCAGACAGAAATCCTTGCAGTCAGGAAAGCTGCTGAAATAACTAACGCAGAATGACGTAAAGAATATCAATATATACAAAGATAGCAAAGCAACATTTAAAGCAATAAYCTGAGAGCGCATTGCGTTAGAGGATGAGAAGTGCAAGCAGGCAATAGATATAGTGGTTGCTGGAAAGCGGCTGCATATATATTGAGTGCCAGTTTGACATTCGTTTGACTACCGAACCAGTTCAGAAATTAAAAACTCCGACTCAGAGTGTGATGGAATGCTTTGGAGACATGCAGGATCACTAAGATCATATGCGGAAGGAAGCCCGTTAAATAATACACAACGAAAGGAGGCTGACGGACGGACCAGAGTGCGATGGAATGCCTTGGAAGCATGCAGGATCACTAAGGAGGGGAAGGAAACTCGAAGCTTTTCACACGGTCTCGAAGGGATTGCAAGACGGTTTTTGGCCTAGTCAGAAGTCACATTGCTGGAAAACTGCCTCTACGTATATTCAACTTTATTTCGAACTCGACTTAGATAGCTAAAAGATTCACAGTTCAAGGGGATGGATGAAGTATTAGACTAGATATTAAGTATTTTTTAAACTACAGAAAAACCGATTATTGATAATGAACATTCATATGGTATTTCAAAGAACCTGTATTTCCAACGTTAGACAGGTGTATGTAACCGGAACGGAGTCGGTTTTTTATCCGGTCAAGGTCAAGTCGGCAAAAGTCTACAGCTACAACAATCTGCAGTTCTATAGATAGCGTCACGTCCAGCCAGTGTCAACTAACCTAGCCTAAAATATGTATCCTGTTCAGGGTATAATTATATTAACATTTCGTGTATATCTTCCTTTTCCGATTGATGCCATACGATTGCATTATAAAAACATTATTAGTAAGTAGATTTAATTATTGCGCATGATGTGCTATTAAACGATTATTTATATTTTATTTTATTGCATAATGAAATAATTATCAACAAGCAAGCCCACCTGTATTTCTTGATAAATGAAAATTTAGCACCCAATTAATAATAATATTTACATGCAAATAATGCAAAACAAAATAATAATAACAATTATACTCAGGAATTTAAATGTTATGTTATTTGTTATTGCAATTTATTTTCAAATTTCCCACAACTAAAAAATAATGGTATATAGAAAAAAGGGAATATGTAACTTCAAAGAAATCAAATTAAAAGTGACCTTACATACATATGTATAGTATGTATGTACATACATATAAACATATCTACATAAACATACACACATATCCACACACGTATGTATGTATTTTTGTGCATAAATCATTTGTTGTATTATGCAGTTTAGTTAATTGTACTATAACACCAATTCATAACTAGTTCTAGTCTAAACGCTTGCCGCTGCACCCCCAATTATAGTATTTACCCACGCAAGCACGTTAATTACATACATTTGGATCGTAAAAATGACAATTTTACGGGCAAAAAAAAAAAAAACTAACACAAATGTCAAGCAAAATGACAAATCCCATCACAGCGACGCTTTGTTGAGTGCGTTTATCCTCAGCATATCAATCAAACGGTTATTGCTTAAATATATGCAAGCGCATACAAAGCACGTGGAGCCAAACACACACCTAGTTGAATTAAAAAAAGAAATCGCTAATAATAATAATTATCTGTATGTATGTATGTGGAACCAGAGTGGTGAAGTGGAAGAATGCATATAAATCAAACGCCGATCATTTTCATTACAAATATTAACAATTATATTGTATTACTCGTATATTATTTGTGTGTATGTGTAAGTTATTTCGAGTTATTTTCATTTTTGTGTTGTTTTTTGCTTTCTTTGCTTTTTCATTATTTTATACTAATATTTTATGTTAGTAAATAGTATATGTACATATATAGAAATTGTGTGCGTCCTTAGCAAGCAGCAAACGGGCGCGGCGCAGTTTATATTTCTTGCTGTGCAACCGCTACGGACGTCGGTGCTGCGTGCACACGTCCTTCCCAGGCTGCTTCCCACAAACGGCTCAGCATTCATCCGACATTCTCATACGCCATCGCTGGCCGTTCGCTGCTCATAGCGCTGGCGGTGGCCGTTGCGCCGAATATGGTGGGCGGATGATGTTGTTGCGTTTGCTGTTGATGTGGATTGTGTTGCGGCTGTTGCTGCTGCTGTTGCTGCTGGTGGGGATTGTGTGCATGGTGTTGTTGCGCCGACGGTTGTTCGTTGCGTATTTGTGGCAATGGAAACATAATGCCATGTGCCATTTGTGGATGATGTAGATGTTGTTCACTGGTGGGTGGTGCCGGCGCCTGTTGATGGCTGTTATGTTGCTGATGACTACTTTCGACATGTTTGCGTTGCTCATTCTGTTGATGCACCTTTTCGGCGCCCTCATCATATTTCTTTTGCAATTGGAATAGCGTGTGTGGCAATTGTTGTTGCGCGTGTAGCGCTACGGCTGAAGCCGATACGCGTTCGACTTGTGATTGTGGCGATGCTTCTTTTTCAGTTTTCTCGTACTTCTTTTGCAGCTGATACATGCTGTGCGTTATTTGCGCGTGTTGCGACAATTGTATCTTGTCATTTGTGGTGGTCGTACTTTGTTTGCTCGTTGACGACGCTGTTGATTGTGCATGTGTTTGTGATTGGGATTTTTCCTGTTTCACCGGTGGTTTCTTCTGATATTTTTTGAGCACCTGTATGAGTTCGCCCTTGACATCAAGTCGTATCTCTTCGGGCACACGTTTGATCTCTTCGTAGAGTGAGAGCAAGAAGAGCTTGTCGGGATCACGATTCTTCCGTTTTTTGCTTTTCTTTGGAAAAGCATCTTGCATGAATTGCAAGAGTTTCTCCTCAAATGCAGATTCCCGTTGCATGGCGGCGGCAGCATGCTGTTGGCGGCGCAACAGATGCGAGTGCAGACCGCCGTGGAATGCCTGCAGATGTGGCATCGAATTGTGTTGTTGTGACGAACTACTACCGGATACGTGGTCACCGTTGTGCGATTGCATGCCAACGCCGGGTGTTTGAAATGCGCCAACATGCGTATCGGTGTGATTCGATGAACCGGGCGCATCATTTGTTTCGCCATCATTGTTGGCATGATCCTGTTGTTGCTGCTGCTGCTGTTGTTGCTGTTGCTGTTGTGATGCATGTTGCTGTTCCTTTTGATGTTGCATGTGCTGTTGCTGACCGTTGGATACTGCGGCAGCGCTTAAAATGGCATCACAAAAATGTTCCGGCACGTAATCAAAGCCAGACATAAAGTTTTCCGGCTTCAATTCGCCGTTCATTTCCTCGTAAAAGTATTCCGTGCCAACAATGTCGATAATGTCGTTATCTTCTTGGTTGAGCTCGATGCCCGGAGGCGGTGACCCGCCTGCCAATTGGCAACGTTTCAATTCGGCAAGTTTCTTACGCGTGGTCAAACGCATATCACGCCAACACTGTTGATAGGTTTAATAAATTCGCGGGTAACAAAAACAAAATTTGAAATTTAATTATTCCGTTATATTATGCATATAGAATGTATAATCATTCCTAACAGTAATCACAACAACTCACCTTCTTCCATTGTATAATCGTCTTCTTGGGTCCAATTGTGTTTAGCGCTGCCTGTATCTTTTCCCAGTACCACTCCTTCTCCTTTTTCCCCTCCATGTACTTGGTTTCACGCAACAGTGTGATAAGCATCTTTTTCTGCGGTTTCGTTACACGATCCTTGAATAAAATATTGAAAACCTTGAAATTAAGAAACGAAAAAAGGCGAGAACTGGATATTTCACACGAAAATACTTCTTCGATCAACAGTACAAAGTAATTATCGTTTTATTTACAATAAATCTATGCATACATACGAACATAACATAAGAATTCATAATAATCTAGAGCTATGTATAGCGCTATTATTGGTACGTACAATAGTAGCTAAGTACCTCATCAGCCATTTGGTTAAATTGTCAGACATCACCCGGCAAACTTCTCACACTACGGTTTATTTACTGTGTCACACTAAGTGAATAAATTATGCACACTTGAAGCAGTATGTGGCAATGGTAGACTGTTTCCATTTGCAGAAACCTGGTGCTGCACTGCTATACACACATGATCCGTGCTGGTTGTTAACATTTTAGTTTTGTTTGCCGATTTTTTCACCCAACACACAATCTGTGATTTTTTATGGAATTTTCGCAGACACCTAGTATTTGGCGAWAGGTACCGACCGCCGAACAATCCGTGACCTATTGTTACTTAGCTCACAGTTATAGAATTTAGTTAAGGTTCTATTTGCCACACACACTTACCATTTTTATTCGTTGCAAATAATAATTAAATCAATTTTTCGCTAAAGTTTATTTTCTGCTGCAGGTATTTAGCGATATATTTCACTTGATTCACCGTCGTGTTGACAATCGACAGTCAATCGTCGTTGCCGTCGACGTTCGTCGTTTTCATTTTCATGTAGGTCTGTCGTGTGTGTCATACTGCATTTGTTGTTGGTTTGCCAACGCTCTGCTCACGAACCGTCCGTCTTTCATGGTGGCTCACTGCACTGTCGATATATACAATCGGCAATCGATAACAATTTCGACACTGTAATGTGACACAAATAAGTGTTACCAGCACCGTATGATTACGTGCAACGTTTGCTGTATTTGTAAATAAATAAATGTTATTAACGATATATTTCTTTACATCGTAAGCATAAGCGTCTTTAAAGTAATTTTTTAATAGTATTTCAATAACTTGCTAAACAAATATTATAATATTTCACTTAGCCTCAACATCAAACCAAAGTAATTTTCATTGACAGATATAACCTACATTTATCGATTTCGATAAGTAGGAAATAAAATAATTGTAAGCATCCGCTGTTCAAATTTAATTTTAATTTTTGTGTAATTTTCAGCTATCTTCTACTTTGTCATTGATTATCCATGTAATCCACTCTAAATAAGGTACTATAGCTGTATAGATACTGGGTACACCTGTTACACCACAAGTTAGTCCATGCGATACAATACCACATACGTAAGCATCATCATTCACTTTACATATTAAAGGTCCACCGCTGTCTCCCTGCAATAAAATGCATTGAATACGTATGGACGTCTGTAACTAAACTCTTACCTGACAAGTATCTTGGTTATCACCCAATGCACAGAGTGTAGTTTCGTCATGTGGTGGTGCCAATATTCTGCCCAATATATCGCTACACTCTTGTTTTGTAATTATTTTGACCTCACCTTCAATCAGATTGTTTTGTAATTCCCCAGCATATTGTGTTGCACCATAGCCTATAATCTGGCAGGAAACTGCAATGTGAAGTGCGATGTACAGAAGTAATAAGTTAAATGTAGACATATATGAGTGTTAAGCAAAAAGGTATTTTTTATCACTCAAGCACTCACCACCGCTTAAATTTTTCATATCAGGCAATGGTAAGGTGCCAAACGCATGGTATATTAAATTCAGCTCCGGTTCATATGACTTCCTTAAGCGTGCCAAGGCAATATCATTTTGAATATTTGTACTGGCAAGTACATTGACAACGGAAGCGCAAACAATGTTTGTACACATGTACATTCATAATTAAGAAAACCATTAAAGTGAATATTAAAATGTAGCAAATGGAAATACTTACGGCTGGTAGTAAATAAACTTAACACGTTCGATGGCGTAGCGACTGTTATTCCGATTGGCGCTTGAGAGGTTTTCATGACCGATAACGGCTGATATGCGTGCTAACTTTCTTTTATGGTAGGAAATTGTTATTTTTTAAATGTTTACAGATAAATATATATATAAATATGTGTGTTTAGTTAATTACTTGCGCAAAAAACAATGTGCTGCAGTCACGAACCACCAACGATTTAACATAGCGCCACCACAGAAATGTCGAAACTCTTCAACGCCCCGTGAATCAATRGGCTTATGCAATTCTTGTATGGAAACCATATAAGGATACTTAGGTGCTGCTAAAATTTTTAATTCAAAACATAAATCATGTGAACAAATTAGCTAGCCTTAACTAAATTTCATACATACCATTTCCTGGATTATAAATTACATTGCCTCCAACAATAGGTGTTGCACAATTATACTCCACAAAACTAAGTAATAGAAACGCCACGCTATTAATATTCAACAACCGCATTTTAGACGAGTGTATACAGCACTACTGAGACCCCATTGCAAGCTGACCAGGTCGTTTTGGTATGTTGGATACAAARAAACTTCTAATAAGAAACACCACGTCAAACTCACAAGCTGTGCAAATAAAAATTCTGTCAACATTTGTGTGTAATATAAAAAAACAATACTTATTTGAATTGAAATTATTGCAGTGTACGCGCCATTTCGTCTGCACGTAGTGCACAACGCAAAAACAATAGGTATTTTACATTTTTAGTGCTTTCAACACAATTAGAATAAAGTTGAGTGAAGCTATGAAATGTTAATGATAATTGGAAAATATAAAGGGTTGTTGTAAAACAGAGGAGATTATATTGTTTTTTTTTAAGTGTAACACTTAATATATAAATTAACCAACAGACAGCATTTCCTTACATTTTATTTCTAGGCTCACAACTGAGCTTAAAAACACATTTATTGTATTAATACCAAAAGTGTTTATTTTTTCATTTCTTTCGCGTGTGTGATTTGTTAATAAATTCTTAATATATAATATAACATAAACATGCAAAACGCTGCTGTGTTGGCACACGAGTTTCACTTACGTCCGCGTTGCGTCAACTTCGCATTGACCGTGCGCGTAACAGCCGATACGCCCTCTTCGAATTTGGTGCGGAACAGCACATTTGCATTGTTGAACATGCCATCCTTCAGCGAGACGATAATGAATTGTGAGCCGGTAAAATGCGCCTTCAACATGTTGCCGATATTTTGTGTATGCGACATATCCAGCGCTGCGTCCACCTCGTCGAGTATATATAGTGGTGCTGGTGAAAATTTAAGCATAGCTAAGACTAGCGATAACGCAACCAACGAGCGTTGACCGCCGGAGAGTTCGCTAAGCGACTCCTTCCATACGCCGTTGAAACCGACATTTATCTCTAAACCGAATAGTTGACCCGCCTGTTTGACAGGATTGAGCCGTGCTTGCGCACCTTGAAGCAATGTGCTGAATATGCTGCTGAAATTTTCATCGACAACCTTCCAGGCTTTTTCAACTTTCTCACGTTTCTTTTCATCCATCTTACAAATGATGTGTTTTATCTTTTCTTTGTCCTGCTCAACGATCTTTTTGCGACGCATTGTCTCCTGATACTGCTCCTCTTCGCGATCTAACAGTATCATAGCGCGCAGATTTATATGTCGCTCCATTTTATCCTTTTGTTCACGCATAACGCTCAATTTATGCCCCGCTTCGATCGGGTCTTCTTTGGAGTAGTCATATCGGGTGTTTTTCGTGCCGAAAAATTCACGATCCTCCAATATCCAAGGATATTTCTCTTCGAGCGTTTCGATTTTGCGAAATGAGTCCTTGCTATCGTTGCGCACCTTATTGACCTCATTCTCCTTTTTCTTAATTTCCAATGTCATATCTTGATTGGCTTTAGCCAATTTTTCTTTTTTAACCAACAATTGTTTTAACTCTCTATTCTGCGAGTTGATTTTATCTTTTTGCTCTTTGATGCGTTGCTTCAATTCCGCCACCACCTTTGTGATGATCGTACTGCCAACACGTAGTTCTTCCAGATTCGTTTTTAGTTTCTCAATACTCTGAACCATAGTGTCACGCTGTTCGGTGGTCTTTTTAATACTTTTATGTAACTCCTCAATTTCCAATTGCAATGTTTCGAATTCTTGTTCGCGTTTTTTCCAATTGTTGCGTGACTCCTCGGATTTCTTCTTTGCCGCTTTCATGTCCTCGGACGCCTTTTTTAGCTCGCGCTCGCGAAAACCTTTAGCATCGGCTAGTTTTGCCTCAATATCGGTGATTTTCTTGCGTGCTGTCTTTTGCGTTTCGCGCGCCTTGACAAGATCGCCTTCGAGTGTTTCGATTTGCAGCTGCATTGCCTTAATTTCCTCTTGATGCTGCTGGAATGTGCTTTGCGCCAAACGCTGCTTGCAGGCGTTCAACTCATGCTGACGCAGCTCCAGTTGTTCCTTGAGGCGATTGTAGTTACGTGCTGCTTCTGTTGTGAGTCTGGATGAGGAGAAGGAATAATTTATAATTGCTACAACAAGAATTAAAATAACAAAAAAAAAACAGTTACCGTAATTTTTGCTCAATATTATGTAACTCCTTTTTGCGCGCGGCAATGTCTCGTTCTAATCTTTTGATTTCCGACAATTCAGCCAACACATTACTGCCTTTCGGACGTGAGCCACCAGAAAGCGTACCCTGTGGATCAACCACATCGCCTTCCAAAGTTACCGAACGGGAGTGAATGTTGCGATGATAAGTGACCTTCAACAAAAAAAAAAACATATTTATTAAATAATGAAAAAATAATAATAATT
>NW_017535285.1:76358-87524 GCF_001853355.1 Bactrocera latifrons
TTTTTTTCAAACAAAGACAATGTCTTACTCACCTGTTTCGCTATATTCAAATCGCGACACACCAAGGTATGACCAAAAACAAATTTCATTACCGGATCAAAGTAACGATCATATTCGATTAACGACAAAGCCGACTGCACATTCTCCTTGCCCACCTAAAAGCAACATGGAAACATATAAAAAAAAAAAATTGCCAGCAGTAAAATTAAAATTTATTTTACTTACCAAGCTTTGTGCGAAATCAACAACGCTCTGATCAATCGGATGTGAAGTGATCTTGTTAAGGGGTATGATGGTGACACGATGTTGCAATTGTCCTTTCTGCAGTATTTTTTTACTCGCTATGTCATCATCCGCCACATAACTGTATAACTATAATTAAGAGCTTATTCATAGAAATATATCACTAAATTTCTAATGAAGAGTACTTACGCTGCCACCGGCTGTCATCATTAAGGCGAGATTATTCTTTTCATCGCGCACGTTAAAAAGTTTGCCCACCATACCGCGCATTTTAGTGCGATCGAAATTTGGTTCCGGATCGCGATATTGCAATTCATAGCGATAAGCATTGCGTCGATCCAGTTGTTGATTTAAATCGCGTATCTCCTTCTGTAGCACATTTTTACGCTCCTGCAAAGCCTCGTGGCTGCCATCCTCATAATCAATTGTTTCCATTTTTGCGCTGAGACCAGCTATTTCACTTTCGAGTTTATCGCATAGTTCTTGATCCTTGGCATAGAGTGTATCCTTAGACTGTTTGTCGTTCTCACGTTGTTTGAGCACATTGCGGCAGTGTGTTAATTCCATGTTGGACGTTTTAAGTGTTGTCTCTGCCTGGCTGAGTTGTTGTTTCGCATCTGGAAAACAGTAAAACAAAATTACAACCATCCCCGGTAATATACAACTTTTTAAGTTATATAATCAACTTACTTATTAGTTGATCCTGCAGTGAGCATGACTGTCCATCATCATCCACCGACAAACCTTTTGTCACAGCTTCGAATTTTTTCTGCGCTGCATCGTAGGCTTGCGCATCGCGCTCATCAGCTTCTTTAAGGCTTTGAAAGAGATCGTGCACCTTTGACATTTGTGTTTCCTTTTGTTTTAGCGCCTTCTCATCATCTATAATATTTTTCTCTAAAGTGCGTAATTTTTTTTGCTCTTGATCAATACTAGTTTGCGCTGATTTCAAACTACCCGCCATTTTTCCTTCCTCCACGACCTGTTTTGTAAGTTCTTCTTCCACTTCCTTCAGTGCACCACCACAATCATTATCAATTTGTGCTTGCACTTCTTGGGATTTTTCTTCGATGTTTTCTATTTCAGCATTATTATCTTTGATAGTCGTTTTACATGTTTCGATGCGATTATTTATTTTTTCAATATTTTCTTCAATAGAACGTAACGCCTCTTTCTGTTTCAGATATCGATAAGATATATGTATGCGTGTCAAATATTCAATGTCACGGCAAATTTTTTGAAATTCCAAATATGCTGCACGTTCCTGCCGCAACTTTTCCAATTTCGGTTCGACCTCCTCTTGTAGTAGTGTGTTTGTTTCACGTACTTTGGCATCCTTCTTCTCAATTAGCTTGGTAGTTGCCTCACGCTTTGTCTCATACATACTAGTACCTGCTGCCTCTTCAATCATTGACAATATTTCTTGTGGCTTCATATTCAGAACTTTGGTTATACGTCCTTGCATAATTAAAAAGTTCGGGTTATTAACATTCAATTGCACTGAACAAAAGAAATCCGACACTTTTTTATTCTGCACGAGTTTACCATTGATTAGGTATTTATTTTTACCGCCAACAACAATTTGACGAGTAACTGAGATTTCACGACATTTTTCATAGCCAAGTGGACATTGATTTGGATCGGAATTGTCGAAAATTAATGTAACAGTAGCCTTTGTAACTCCCGCCTGACCGCTTTTATATACAAGATCTTGCAGCGATGCAGCGCGCACCTGTGTTTGAAAGTTTTTAGAACTATAATAAAATCTCTAAACAAATGCTAAAAGCATATACCTGTCCCAAATTCATTATACCAAGCACAAAACATATTGAATCTAATATGTTTGACTTGCCTGTACCATTCAAGCCGGTAATCGCTGTAAACTCGCTGTCAAAACCATGAATTTCCGTGCGTCGTCCGTAGGACTTGAAACCATCTATAATAACAGATTTGATGTACATCGTAACACTTCTATACTCCCAATTGTATCAATATCGTAATCTGTAAAATGTAAGGAAACGAATGATGTCCACAACGAATTTCAACCAAACAATTAGCGCGCGTCTTCGGCGCGCTATGCATAAGCAAGCGCTTTACTCACTTTAGTGGCCAATTGTGTTGCAGCTTATCCGTGGGTGATTTTTAAACAATTTAACAACATAAATCTTCACAGTTTAGCATGCAAAATTAAAATTATTATTGAAATTTTATTTCCCAAACAATAAGACAGCAACACAAATAGAAACCTTTCTCGTTTTACTCTTCCTCTTCTTACAAACAACCGTTGGCTGTGTTGCCACTTTTATTGTATTTTAAAATTGAAATGAAAAATTATAATAAATTATTGTATATTTTCACAATTTTTTACATATCCGCCATTATTTTGAGCAATTTTGTAGGTTTTTTTCCTAAATAAATAATATACCATTATAATATTATATATAGTATGATAGTATGTGACAATTGAAAACAATAGAATCTTAAATTGAGTGCCGTGTTCAAGCAGAGTGGCAGTGCGGAATCTATTACTTTAACGAATAGGGTTGTCAAAATTTATAATTAACACAAAAAATTTGACATTTTTGAAATAATGAAATTTATAAAAAAAAAAATTTGAAGTGTATAATTTAAAGCAGTTATTGGAACCATGGCTGGATGTTTCCTACCACTACAAACAACGGCTGTTTCCGATATAATTATAAAAAAATCTGTAAATTCCTTCACAAAAACATTTATTTTAATGCACTGCCTTTGATTGCATTCGTACACAATGTGCACTGACAAATTTGCAAGGCACAACTTGATTAATAAAAATCGATTTTTCTCCTTTTTTTCAAATAAAAAATTTATTTTCTCTTTTTATAAGTGTCCACCAATAACGCCTTAGAATATAACTAAATGCATATCGTAATATATACTTAACGATATGATTTTTGGTAGCGAGCACGGGCACCTGGACCACCGAATTTCTTTGGCTCGCAACGACGTGGGTCACCGACCAACAGAGTTCTGTCGTATTGGATGAGGATATCCTTGATTTCCTTCTTGGAGGCTTCATCAACGTCTGAAATATATAACAAAAAATTATTTWAAAAAAACCATGTACATTTTAATAAAAACAAAAGAAACTATGAATTTGTTTGTAAATCTAGCATCACTCACATATGTCATATTTGGACCACTATGAGATTGGTATTTGCCTGAATATTTAATTTACCGTGTCTTCATCTTTCGAGAGTAATTTCGTGTTACAACCGAAAATCTGGTATTAACCGGCATAAATTATTGAAGAAAGCATAATAGCTAATTTTAAATTTGTTTGTAAATCTAGCATCACTCACATATGTCATAATTGGACTGCTATGTGATTGGTATTTGCCTGAAAATTTAATTTGCCGTGTTTTCATCTTTCGAGAGTAATTTCGTATTACAACCGAAAATCTGGTATTAACCGGCATTAGTACTCAACTGCATTAGAATGTTTTTTGTTCTCAAAATTTAAGTAATTATTGTGTATATCGAGCATCACTCACACCTGCTATTAAAGTAGGATTGATTGGTATTTGCTTGATAAGTTATTATCCCGTGTTTTCATCTTTCGAGAGGAAAGTTATGTTCCAACCGAAAATCTGGTATTAACCGGGCTGTTACTTCGTTCTTTTTTACTAATTAAAGTGTGTATTTTATGCTTACATTTCTGGTAGAAAGCGATCAGCGCCTTGGAGATAGCTTGACGGATGGCATAAATTTGAGCGACATGACCACCACCGCTAACACGTACACGGATGTCTACGCCAGCGAATTTTTCCTGCAAAATTGCAATTACATTAATATACAATCCATAGTCATTAAATAATATCATTGAAGAATTTTTTTTCAGTTTAGAAACTTGTTTCATTATATTCAATTTCGGGATAAGTAAAACTCATCACAAAGCTGTGTTATGCGAAATCACTAGATAAACAACTCACCTTGCCCAACAGCAAAAGTGGTTCTTGCAATTTGTATTGCAAAACTTTGGGTTCAATTTGTTCTAAAGGACGGCCATTGACCCTCAAGAGACCATGTCCACGCTTGCAGTAAGCAACAGCGGTGGCGGTTTTCTGCAATTAATAATGTAAAATTAATTTTCATATCACCATTTTAGATTCAATGCACGTGTATGCCACGGGCTTTTCACTTCACTATTTGTAAATAAATGCTTACCTTGCGTCCGAAAACTTGCACGGCGTGCACGGGCTCTCTGCGCTGTAATTAACAAAAAAAAAAAAAAGGTGAAAATTATTTAAAAAGCTATCATAAATTAAATAATTTAAGCAAACCTACTTTTTGCTGCATCTTTGCTCAAGCAACTTTGTGAAAAGACCGGAAAAGGCCATTGCGCCACTGAACTGTAATTTAACGAAACCAAATGTCAAATTCTTCGTTCAATGCAGCAGCGCACTCTTAAGTGATATTTTGAAAATTAAAGAAATAAATAATTTAAAATAATAATGATATATAAATTTTCCACATTATAAAAATTGGTTGGATAAAATAAAAAAATACTTTTTCCTTTGTAGTTATATATATTAAATGCATTTTATTGCAATATTTTATTTTGTAATTTTATATCCATTCAAACCTATTTTCATTCTCGCAACTTTGTACCACCCGGTACCTAGAATAGCTGTCATTCATGTAGTCAAAAAATTTGGTTTTGTGTAGTCAAGGAAATTTAGTGCTGCAATTTTTTAATATCTTCATTAATTCTAATGTAATTATAAGTTTTTGAGTGCATTAATTAAAAAGAAAATTATTTTCCTGCATTTCGCCAAAATAATTGAAAGGCTTGAAAATGTCGAGTGGACGCGGGGAAGGAGAAATCGATTCAGAGGAAGATGGTCTGCGAAAACGCATACATGAGCTTGAAAATGAAAATGCTGAATATGAAAAGATTAAACGAATTTCCGAAAGTTATGGAGATAAATATGGTACGTAGATGACCGTAGCAAAAAGATTTGTGTTTTATATTCTTAAGATATGCATTACAATATAAAGACCCCATAGCTTCTAGTTATGTATATATGCATACATTTATGTAGAGCAACATGTATGTAGATACATATGGATTAGGGCTTGCTTGCTTATTTCGAAGTAAAAATGAATAAGTGATATCAGGCCCTTATCAGTTTAGTCTTGATGAATTTACTATACCCATCTCACATATATGCTATTTTTTTGTATAACAACTCAATAATATTTATATATAAAGCACAAATTTTGGCATATTCACATATTTTGTTTTATTTTTAAATTATGTTATGTGTGCCTTCAGGTAACATGTATAGACTGAATGAATTTAACGACTGGGAAGCTGTAAAACGCGCTGGTCAAGTGCCCACCGATGCCTCGTCAATTTCTTCCGATGAATTTCCCTATCCAAAAAAGAAAAAGCATAAAAGAAATAAAAAAGGTAAGTGCAAAATGCATGCGCGTCGTGCAATGCATCGCAGTCATCGTTGTACGCATCAACGGCACAAGCACAGTAAAAGACATCAACGGAAAGAACGWCTCTTCAATACTTACAATGAAAATCGTGCTATTGAAACAATATCTCTGGATACCACCGATAATAGTGAATATGAGAAGGATAACTACTCCATAGCTACTATGGATATTGAAAGTACCGATGAAAATGATGGGAACATAACATTACCGCTAAGTCGTGAAGAACTTCGCTTGGCACTGGGACGTGGTACGACGGAAAGAAAAAATAACCTTTGCTCATTAAAAGAACGTTTGCAACCGAATAAATTTATTACATTAGACAATATGAGCAAGGTACAAATATTGGAAGAATCCGCAACGAATTCGAATGACGCCGAAAATGTTGTAGAAATCAACAGTGATAATTCCATTTCAATTGAAGAGCAAGAATTGCGTTTAATTGCGCTCAGATCGGCGATAATGCGTAAACATGCGACACGTAAAAAACGTAATGCCGAGATTGCCTATTCGCCAACCGATTTTGATGAGCTGCTGGTTGAACCCGTCAGTTCAGTCGATACGGATATTGGGGAGTTAGAGGGTGATATGGAAATAAGTCCGGCTAGTTCACCCCGCCTGGTACTCAGTCCCATACAGTGTGACGAAGAACAAAATAGTAATATTAGTTTGGACACTGTGGATAATCAAGTGGATAATAAACCTGTAGATATGGAATTAGCAAGTAGTGATAGTGAACAGGAAGACAATAGTAAGAGTATAAACAACACGGATATGTCTTATGCACAAATGCACGATATACCGCTACCAGCTGGTCTACCAATGGATAGCGGCATCAGTTTGCCCATGGCATACGATTATACAAGTCATAGCAATCACGCGATGTCCTACGATATGTATATGCCGGCATTGCATTACAGTACGCCACTGGAGTTGCCAACGCCACTGTTGCCAATGTCTGCGTTAACAAGCACAACGCACCCACCGGGTACATATGACTTGACTTTGCAAAATTTCAATAACAGTGACGAAGTCACGTGTGTTAAAGATGAGTTTGCCTTTGAACCTGAAAGAGGTAGCCTGTCGCCCAAATCATCAACAATGGAGATTATACAGCAAGAAGACACACAAGACCCCCCAGAGGATTGCAGTGATGAAGAAGAGGCGGAAGCTTTGCGCGCCTTATTGTTATCTCAGCGACAAATGGCGAAAACCACAAAATCGAATGGCTTGATACAAATGCACAAACAATCGCCAACACATGCGCAAAAAGCAAATGAAGATGACAAAGGCGCTGAAAATATCATAAAAGCTAATGCTAAGCCCACACCTCCAGAGTCGATTTTGAAAGAAGCTGTACGCCGTTTGAAAGTGAAAACATTTGCAAATGTTGAGAGTGCGCATGCGCAGGATTATCAAGCCGAATCTGATACGCATGCGCCTCGTTTGACAATAAAATCTTTTGCGCGTTGCAAAGACATTGAAGAAGAAGCATTTGCGCATGCGCAGCCACCTCATATAGATGAGAATGCAGCAGCAGCTTTTAAGGTACAATCAACGAATTTTCATAATGCATTTAGTAATCACAAAGAGAGCAGCACGGAGAGCTTACAATGCAAAAGCACTCTCGAAATTTTGTGCTCACAAACGATTTCGCACGAAAATGTCGCAACATCTACAACCACCAAGCGGCGCTTGGACATTATGTACGCGGAAGAATACAAGACAACTGTCAAAGAGATGCCAAAGATTGCTGACAGTATACACTCATCAGAGGACAGTAATGGTTTGCCGTTGCAACAAAGCCAAAGAACACATCACACTTATGAGACGCAAGCCAAGAAACAGAAAAAGACTATGGAAGAGGCAAACCCTGCGCCTGCGACAGATTTGAAGGATATTGGAGCCGAAATCCATACAAAAGAGATTAGTACACAAGAAGGCGATGCCAATAGCAGTGGTGAGAAGGAGAACAAACACGCAACGAAGAACAAAAACGAAAACGCTTACCCAACTGCCAAGCCTGTTGCCAAAACTGTGAAGTTGCTACCGAAGAACAATGCTCCGCTCACGACGGCAAAAAACGTAACAGCGCCGCCTAAACTAAGCGTAGCACCACCGTCGAAGGTCATAAAGCCACTAGCGCAACAGTTGAAAATTATTAAGCCCAACAAGGTCATCAATAAAAACCTGGAAGTACAGCAGCTCACGCAAAAAGCGGATAATATCGGCGTGCCCAAAAGGCCTGACGTCAGCAGCCAGCCATCGCGCATACTAACACCCACCACACTGCCGAATATTAAGGTGAAAAAACTCATCATACGTGTAGGTGACACGGATTCCTCCTCGGAGGACGAAGAGATTATACGCAATCAAACTTTGGAACGTTGCATCGGGCTGGCGACCGCGCGCACCAACACACCTGATTCGCTTACTAATGTGCTGAATGAGAATGTTTACGGCAGCAAAGCGTGTAGCACGCCTACAGAAATGGCAAACGCGCAAACTAATGATGACCTCTCCAATGCATCATCCGCTAAAGACAATACCGTTGGTGAAGCCTTCGAAAAGAAATTGGAGAATTTCCTCAAAAATATACGTTCCAAAACGCTACAGACGAGCGAGCATGCTGAGCATGCGCATACGCGTGTGCGTAAGCTTAGCAGCAGCAATGGTGCCCAAACGCGCACACCCACGGTGCGTATGCGCAGCGAAGCAGCGCATTTCATATGCTTACTAATATCTTTGTACCCTGAACAGTGTATTTTAAGTTTGTCACRAAGTTTGTRATACACATAAGACTCCTTAAAATATATAAGTGAACAGCATGAGAAGATGAGTCGACTAAACGAAAAAGGACTCYGACATATCCAACATATGTCCTGCRTGCAATGAGTCTCTGCATGACACTGGCCACCTCTTTGCATGCCCCACCAACCACACTCATCTGACACCCTTTTCTCTTTGGTCCGACCCCGTCGAAACAGCACGTTTCTTGGGCCTCCCGTTACATGACGTCGACGACAATTTATATAATCCTTACCWTCCTAACAGGGACTAGATACAACAACAACATGCGTCGATTAAGCTATATCCGTCTGAAACCCCTCAGTTCTTGAGCAGTTGTACTGAAATTTTGTACACGTCTGTTTATCGTTAAGGAGCACCGATATCCSATTTCACTATAACACACTTCACTTTTCTAGTGTTTTCGCAGAAACCATGCCTGCCGTTACCTGCTTGAAGCAAAGCCACCTCCTAGGAATATCGGGAGAACGTTAATCTTGTTGTTGTAGCGTCGTAAAATATTCCTGAAGTAATTTAGAGGAAAGTTGCCGCGTTGACAGTCGTTGATCGGATAAAAATCCGGGTCTGTTCCGGTTACTTGAACCCGACTATCATGGAAGGTCCGATCAAATGTCGGTCGCGTCCAATTTCCGACGCACTGAACGCCATTCACAATGGAGCTATTAACAACTTCATTGACTCCCTTCCAGTGAATGGCGTTCTTGGAGTCCAAACATCACATAGCTCGAGTTGCTACGTGGAACAAGAGTAATCCTAGCTCAAATTCGTTCTGAGTTTGCTTAATTTCCTACTTACCTAGAATAGACCCTGACATACATATTATATGTCTTGCATGAACAGAGTCGCCGCATGAAATTTCTCACCTCTTTTCATGTCCAATGAAGCCAACTAACTTAACTCCCCTGTCCTTATTGTCCAAACCCGTCGAAATCGCACAAAACATCCCTTMAGTTATTTGGAGGAATGCTTCAGAGTTGACAGCCCTGGATTGGATAAAAATCCGATCCGTTCTTTTTATCTAGTCCCGACTGTCGTGGAAATCTCCATACAAACTGTTCGATAAATATATAAAAATGCACCTGTGAAGGATTTTATAGCTTCGGTGCTGCCGAAGTTAAGCTCTTTTTCTCGTTTTTATTTTATTTTCTTACATTTCCTTTTGATAGGCCGTACGCAGTCTTCCCATCGCCTCGCAAGAGGAATACAAACGGTTAGTGCATCGCATGAAGATACTGGAAAGGCAAAAGCAATTGAAGAAAATGCAAAAGAGCCTTATAGAGGATGCGGAAAAGTATACGAAAACCAAACACGACAATGAAAAGAATAATGTGCGAATTTTCGACGATGCCAAGGCGCACAACAGCGTCGAAGTTACCAACAGCGCCACACAGACCTGTAGTGAAGCGTACAGCGCAATAGCTGAAAAGTCCGCAGAAGTACATTCCGAAAAATCCACGCCGAACAAAAGTTTAACCGTCACGCAGACACCGCCAACCGAAGCACCGCCTCAAAACCAACAGGCATTAACGGATAAGCTACGCTCCTGGGAAACTATTTACACCAGCATTAGGTAAAATTGAGTCTATCTAGTATTTTTTTTTGAGTATCTGCAATTAATGCACTTGCTGCCCATGCTTCTAGTAATAATATCATAAGCAGACTGGACAAATCGCTGCAGCTGGTGAATGAAGCGAAGTTGGCGAAAATCGCCAAAATGCGTCATGAGCAGCGACTGAAGGAGTTGCGTCACGAAATGGAGCAGACGCAACGGAAAATGAAAGAAGAACAAGTGAAAATAACACGCATACACCCACAAATATGCGCCAGCAACGAAYTGATTGCGAAACTGAAGCAGAAACGTGCYAAGGTGCTGGAAATGGCTGTGAAGTTAGGCAAAAGTGTTGAGGGCGATGATTATAGGTATTATAACAATTCGTTTGCAATGTTWTTTATTACGCTGACAAATAATTCRTGCTACATACAATATCCGTACTTATGTATGAATTGACTTAATATAGTGGTGTGGATATTTAAGTGCATGCGCTGTTTTCTCGCTACATTACTTTATTTTTATATGCATTCTGGCAATATTTTGCACAAAAAGTAAAATTTGCTCGCCTTTTTGTCTGTAATGCCATAAAATAAGTTAAGTAGATGTGAGGTTAGTTTTCATTGAGTAAAGATGTAGAAGATGTGAAGTTATATATATGTATATCAAATCCTAGCATAAATTATATCAGCATTTTTCTCAAAAGAAGTGTGCTTAACAGGTCTATATATTCTCTAAACCGTCATACAAAGTTTGTAGCGACTTTTTCGAACTTGACTGAGATGTCTGAGTAAAACTTAGCAAAATAGTTGTACCTTGCATATTGTAGTTCTAGATCAAAATCGGCCGAAATCGCTGCATAAGTTGTCATAGCCCGCATATGTATGTATATCGATTATAATAGCTTTTATTCTACTTTTTTGATTATTTATTTATTTATTAATTAAAATTTTTGCATTATATGTATATTTTTAATTTGCGATTTCGAACTTATTTGTTAATTTATTTTAAATCAAATAATTTGTTTGCTTTAATTTGTAATTTTTCTATATATTTATGTAGTTCATTATTATTATTTT
>NW_017535285.1:88769-100094 GCF_001853355.1 Bactrocera latifrons
ACAATTTGCTTTGAGCCATTACATGTTAGCCATATCCGTCCTTGTTATTTTCCAAATTCTGTTTAGAATAAATAAGAAGTATTAATTTTTCACAAATCCCCACTAACTGCTTGCTTTTATTCCTCTGTAGATTAAATAATGATTTGAAAAATGAAATAGCGCGTAAAACAAAAGGATTGGCCACGCATATAAAACTTGTTAATTCAATCAGATATAGTGATCTAGATGTATTAGACAAAATGCCGGCAGCCAAATCGCCGGACAATAGCGCAAATAGTACGAATACTGTGAATACTGTGAATGCGCCACAAAATCAAAACGCCTGTGATAAACTGGTCTCAAGGCAACTGCCACTAACAGACCACAACAAGAACACAGCGTGTGAAGCGCATGAAAGTGCTGTGATAATATTGCCAACGTACGCAACCAGCGACACAAGAGTCAATGCCGAAGCCGAAGCACAGGTAGACAATCAAAGCAATGCCCAGAAAGCGATCGAAAGCTGTGCTAAGCAGTGTGTAGTGGAGCCAGCGCCCGTCCTGGAAGCAGTTGCCACGTGCATTGAGGAGGCGTTGTTGGAAGAAGAGCAGCCGTCACCGTGTGCGAGCGGCAAAGAAGTGCGTGCCTATTGTCTTGAAGAACACTCTTACAAATTAGTAGCTTTTATCATGCAATACAATATTACATTAACATACATGCATAATTTGTAGTATCTACAAAGCTATATACAAATTCCTTTATAATAACACAATTATTGAGTATGTTTAGGTGCTGGACGAGGACTGCGCGCCGGCGGCAGAGAGCAGGACAACACTGAAGACCGAAGTGGAGTTGCAGCAGGAACGCACATTACGTGATTACGTGTCGCCGCTGCAGCACTTGCGCAGCGAAAGTGGGTGGGTATTAAGCGTGCGCTTGTAAGCAACTGAATTTACTTACTCTTCATATACAATCTATAAAATACTCATGACTTAATTAATTACTTACATTTGAATGTGCTGCATTGTATATATTGCATAAATGGCGTCATCATCTAGCGTTGTATTGACTTTGCAGAAAATGGAACCCGAACGATATTATCTGTCCGTACGAGTTGATGGGTCAATGCGAGGACAAGGACTGCAGTTATAAGCATTTGGAAATGTGCGCATAGAAAAAAAGAAATGTCGCTATAAATGCTCGCAGCTGGTGCAACGAGCCGCAAGTGTACGTAAAATGTAGATAATATTTCGCAAAAAAAACAAAAATAAAACAACAAGTTTAACATAATAAAGGAGTACTCCGAATAGAAGTTGCCTCATAGGTAAGTTAAACCACTCAATTTAGAATTATACACAGATCGTGTAGCGCGTCCACTTGATACTTATCTATACCACTTGCATAATTTTCTATTGAAATTACATGTTTTTGTTGTGATAAAAGCATTTTCAATAATTTTTCATTTATTATTTGAGTTGGTGGTGTGGTGAAAAGTTTTTGCTAGAAATGCAGCACAAAGGTCGGTTGAAACTAAAGCGCGCATTTACGCAGAAATCTTAAAATTAGTTAAGAAAATGTAATAAGTAAAAATAAAATTATTATTTTTTTATTAAAAAAAAAAAAAAAAATTGTTAGCGGTCAACATATTCTACACAAGTTTTTATTATTATTATTATTTTTTTTTTCAATTAGAAGGTGCCATATTGTTTTTTCGCATAAAGTTTATGCCATTAATGTAGCCTTTGCTGTATTTTAGCAAGCTTGCCACATATTTTTTTGTTTTTGATTTTTGTAAAAAATAAAAATAAATTTAAGATATAATAAAAAAAGAAAAATATTGTTTTATAACGTTGTTATAAGAAAAATTGTTTACAAAGTGAAATAAATACATAAGTGCTACATAAAAATATAATTCGTGATCTTTTATTTAATTTGGCGGGTTTACTGGTTACTACTACTATTACTACTACCACTACTAGTTACTACTATCTAACGAGGACACCAACCAGCTGGGCAGCGGAACCTTTCCAGTTAAGGGACCGGACATTCCTCTCATGCGAGGCTGTCGATTAGTTTTCASTCGTAGTGTTTTCTTACGTAACGGATTAGAAACCCAGCGCACAACCCTGTGCAGGGATGTTTTGCCTTCTCACTTTAGGTCGCCTTCAAACGGATGTTCTGTGCCTACCCAGAGGATACTTGGTCTGAGACCGGAAGTCGTGAGCTGCTTCAACCACTTGTAAAATAATCATTTCTGGCCACTTCCAAGTGAACGGTAAAAACTTTCCTCACGTGCGTGAACTTCTATACATGACTTCATCATCCACTACTATTACTTACTACTGCTACTACTATTTCTACTACCTACTACTATTACTGCTTTTTCTAATACTTACTACTATCGCTACTACTGTGAGCTGCTTATGTAAAAGAATCGTTTCTGGCCACTCCCAAGGCAATCAGACTACTACTACTACTACTTACAACTACTACTTACAACTACTACTTACAACTACTACTTACTACTGCTACTACTTGCCGCCTTGACTTGTGGGGTCTACGTCTGCGTAACCGGAATGGACCCAACTCGGCAGAATTCTACAACTTCATCTCTCCTAGGAACATAAGGTAATACCTCTTTTTGATTGACATTGAACAGTATGCCGACCAGACTTTTGCCGCAACTCACTTCAGACAAGCATTGACGGCCGTACACACTGGATCCTCCCCTCAGTGAATGGAATATTAATAGTCAAACCACCCCCTTTGCAGACGGCGWGCTCGAGCTGCTGCGTGAATCTAGAGTGACCATAACGTAACTTCGTTCAATATCACGTATACTGGGTTTACCGTTTGATTACATCGATGCCAACCAACCAGAATCTTACCATCTAAGCGGAGATTAGATAACCGCTATCACAACAAATACTTGTCTATTCCGGACATAATCCGTGTCAGTTCTGGAACTGGCTTACTACTTACCTATCCGAGCGGGGTTTTTCGCYGATACGGATRTTAGTGGCTTTTCAGTAAAATTAGTTGCCAAAATCACCTACCATCTACCAGATCACTGCAGTGTCTTCCCATCGGAGATCATAGCAATTAAAGAAAGCCTTTTTTTCTAACAAGGAGTTTGCTCATAACAAGAATTATATTTATATATACAGTTAGCCAGGCGGCTTTGAAATCACTAAAGTCTCTTAGAGTTTCGTCAAAATTAGTGAAGGAATGCCTTGATCGCTTCGTGGATCTAGAATCCACGGTTTAACTGGCAGACACAAACATAGCCTTGAAAACCCACATAATAAATAGCCGGAATTAGAAGAAGAGGAGACCATCAAATATCTTCTATGCGAATGCAAGGCTTTTCGTAGGAAAAAAATCGCAACTATCCGTCAAGGGTTTCTTGACGACGTTTCGAAGGTTGCAGATATAAAACTTATCGTGTGGATGAATTTCATCAGAAACACGGTTTGTCGTTGGCAACACAATGAGCCTCATAATGGCCGAGATTCAACTCCACCTACCTACCCACATGGATAATATGTTTATCTGGATTGATTTCACGGCGTCTGCGTGTTTAAAGAATAGTTGATGGTCCTAAATTGGACTTTGTTCAATGACAACCAATATTCGACAAATTTGTCTTTTTTCCTTTACATTATTTGACCAACCACCCTTTGGTAATTAGCTGGAGGTTCGAAAGCTCAACATTCACCTGATTACCCAATGAACTGTATAAACTCAAGCAAAGGTGGGGTTTCACTGAAATCAAAAGAAGGACATGACTCAACGTTGCCTTTACGTAACTAATTGGATTGATTTGTGGCACTAAGCACAACAACAATAACATAAAAGCACGTTTTAGAGGCCGTATTTGGAAAACGTGCGGATTGTCGCATGTAACAGACAATCATACACACATGCACATGAGTATGTACTTGCACCTGTACATTTAGTTTAAGGTGAGTTCGGATATTAACAGTGTATTGAAAAATTATACAACAGAAGAGAAAGTATTCTATTAAATTACGGAGTTGTGTCAATGAACCTTGGTTAGATTGTAACGCGGCATTGTGATTTTATTCCGTCAATAATCTATTTGTTTAGATTATGAGGTCAACCCTTTTGTTTACATTTAGCCAAGACATAAACCTTTGTTTACGTTTTGGGGTCAATGACCCTTTTTTACATTTTGGGGTCAATCACCCTTTTGTTTACCTTTTATATGGTCAACGAACCTTTTGTTTACATTAAGCCAAGACACACACCTTTGTTTACATTTTGGGGTCAATGACCCTTTTGTTTACWTTATGAGGCCAGTGGCGCTTTTGGTTACATTTTATGGGATAATAACCTATTTGTTTACATTTAGCCGAGACACAAACCTTTATTTACATATTGGGCTTAATGACTCTTTTCTTCACATTTCAAGCAGTCATTGACCCTTTTGCTTACATCTAGCCAAGTCCACAGCCTTTGTGAGCAAGGCAACGTAACAATTTTCGAATAAAGTGTCTAAAAATTTTGTCTGTCAAATTTTGCACCCGTTTAAGGCATTACTATATATGGTATTTTGACCATGCAATGAGTTCGTCCAAGGTGATCTTACATATAGGTCATTGATCTCCGCTGTTATACAGCAATTTAGCACCTGCTTACATATGTAGATAAGTATATTTATATATTCAAGCAAGCATTTTT
Source organism: Bactrocera latifrons (assembly GCF_001853355.1). Lineage (NCBI taxonomy): Eukaryota > Metazoa > Arthropoda > Insecta > Diptera > Tephritidae > Bactrocera > Bactrocera latifrons. The sequence continues at coordinate 93,453 of NW_017535285.1, forward strand.
TTATAAATACTTCGCACATAGTATATAGTCTAGTCTACTATAGCTTATTGTTCTTAGCAAAATTCGCAATCAACATATTCGTAAGTCACTGTGCCGATGTTTGAATAAAAACCTGAGGCGAATTAGCTACATACTTACAAATATACAATCTATACATTGTACAATTGATAATACGTATTTTCCGATGCAATCGGCGTATGCAGCATGTGACACTCCCTTATAATAGTGCTGCAAGCACGAACACACACATATACATACATACATGGATGCTTGGGGAGATTTTCACAAGTATCCGCATGTAGTACGTGACATTCTACCAATCACTCCAATAATATATGCATCCCTGAGTATTTGGTACGAGGTGTGTTCGGTGAACAACTCAAAAGGTCTTTTCGTTAATATAAATCAATGTTAAACGTAAACTTCGGCTGCAACGAACCGACAGGGTTTCTTATGAGAGCTGAGCATGCTGCTTGAATCCCCTCTGTCGTCTCAAAATGTTTGCCTTGCTTGAAAAGGCAAGGAAACAAAAAGGTCCTAGGGGATTCCAAAAAGCCTTGAATTCCAAAAAGGCTTGGTGCCACCGAAACACACCACTTCTTGCTAAAGCAATATCCGGCCTAAGCCTGTTAGATTTTCAGTTTTCTTCTGCGCGTTGCAAACTCCAAGGAAAACTACATATAAAGACCAATAATAATATAATATAAATATCACTGATCATCTGTTAAAACAAGAGCTTCTCGAACAACCTTCGTAGTTTGGAAACTCATGGCTTGCTTGAGATAGTTTATTGACCAGCTGTTTGTACGCTCTTAAATAAGCAGGGCCGCTGAAACACGGCACTTTGTTAATGAATCAATTGCTCTTAAATAAACAATGACAGTTTGCTCTTAAGAGCGACGAGCATGGAAATCGCGGAAGAGCAGGCACTTGAGACCGAAAATCAGCGGCAATTTAGTCACCTTGCCTTTATTATGTATGTAGGTACATATGCGTGTACGTGTGGTCGTATCTCAGAGATACGATTGCACACATATCGACATATAGACCGACGTTGATGCTCGTATGGAGAAGTGCGGAAATATTGTCGGCAAACAAGTACAAGTTTTATCGCTCCTCGTTGCCTATTTTATGCCAACCTTACACCTGTCTCTTATACACATCTAGATGTGTATAAGAGACAGCATATCGACATATAGACCGACGTTGATGCTCGTATGGAGAAGTGCGGAAATATTGTCGGCAAACAAGTACAAGTTTTATCGCTCCTCGTTGCCTATTTTATGCCAACCTTACACATAGTATGTGCCAATACTACTCCAATTATCATGTTTGYGTGGTGTTTTCCTGCTTTTTTTTAATTTGTTTATTTATATGTTTTTATTATTTTTATTTTTGCATTTCGGTTTCGCTGACTTTCTATCGGAGAGGCATAGCCTGCTGGCGCGCTAGCTGTTTTGTTGGTTATTGCAATCGGAAAACGTTCAATCGTTACGCGGTTTTCAAGCAATACAGTCGTGTGAGCGGCATACACAAGTCGCAGGTGTACTATATACCACCTACATATTAAATAAAAGCATTTTTTATGCTAATCAAAAATTAGCAAAGTGTTTTCAAAATATATTCAGACTATTTTTAAAATCAAAAAATTCACGGTTATAACGAAATAAGCATACCAGCTATTGAACTCGTTGAAGCTGTAGGCAAAAAATTTAGCAAAGCAAGAAATATAAATGTTTTTATGAGTATATTTTTTAAATGCGTGCCTTGACGTATGCCTTTGAATGCAAATAAATATAAARCTAAAATAAATCTATAAAGAACGCAAAAGGCCAAAATAAATACGAATTTTTCGTTTATTTGAGACGTGCAAGAAGACAATAAAAAACTGGTCTGTCTGTTGTGAGCGCACCTACATAAGCTTAATACAAACGTCTACTTAAAATCCAGTTTGTATGTCCGTGTACAATATAAACACACCACATACATATGAGTGTTGAAAGACGGTAGAATTCACGCAAATTGCACGTGAACAAACGGCGAGCAACCAAGTAAAAAAAAAACACAACGCTAAAAGTGTCACAAATCGTTTCATAAAACTGTAAAATAAAAAAAAATCTAAACAAAAAGCATTATTCCAAAGTGAAAGGCTGGCTGCTGCAACATTAACTGCCACTGCAACGCAAAGTAGGCGAATACAGTCATCAAAATGTGGTGCATTGTCAACCTGCCGAACGGCACACAATTAGCGGTCAAATGGGATACGAAGGCAATCGGCCAGGAGTGCCTCGAAAAGGTGTGTATGTAATCATAAATACTATGCTTTATGCTTTCATTCTTTACCTACCACACTTATCTTATATTATACATATGTATATATAAATACACACCCATCAAAACATTTCATTATTTTTTGGGCTTATTGCATTTTCTTGTTTGCTTCGTTTGTTGTTTTCCGTATTATGTTGCACCGCATATCGGTTTTTGCAATGACCTACGCAACAAACGTTTGCCGCATGCATTGACGTTAAACCGCAGCGGCGGCCTTAAGTAAAAACATGTAGCGCTTTTAAGTATACATGCAGACATAGTATATATTTAAAAATTCCTAGCTTTTCAAATTTATTAAAAAAATATTTTCTTGCTTTCCATAAATGGCTTTGAAATAATAATGCATTTGCAAACAATGCCTTTATATGGTGAAAATTATCGATAACTAGATTGAATCGATTACTGTCTGTTCTAGTGTACGGTGTGTTGTCAAATGCATAAATATTAATTTTTATTAAATTTGCATTTGAAAATGTAGCGAAATCAAAAGTAGGACTTTAATGTGAAGTGTTCAAAGTATTAAATGATTAAAATGAAAAAGAAAATACATGTGGTTGTCATGTGGCCACTTGAGTTGTGCTCACACAGCTGAAATTAGTCAATAAGTGAGCCTTAAGTGTCATAATCTGCAAAAAGATATTTTGATGATGTATTTGCTTATATAATACGGCGATGATATAATTTATTAGAAGTATTAGTAGTTAAGTTAAAACGAAAAGGGATTGGAACCGGYATATGGAAAACTTTTTTATTTGACAAGATATCTTCACGCAATACGGCACAAGTTTACGTTATAATCTCCGAGCAATTATACAATTGCACTCGTAGTCAATGTTTTTTTTTTTTCTTGTCTGACTTTATTTTTCGCTTCATGAAAGACAAAGTGCAAACTTTAGTTTCCATTTCATTACGACTACACCTGTTCAAAGTTCTATTTGAAAATTTCGAAATTTATCGAAATCGTATTTGTATAAGTTTACAAGTATCTATGCATGCACCTGTAAGTAAATATTTTTATAGGTTTATTTATCTATTTAGTAGTGCTTATCATTTTTATATTGTTTTGCTGCGGCTTGGTATAACTAGAATTGTTTTCGAATGCATGTAAAATAAACAACACTTTGATAAGCTATACCAATTTATAAATAAACAATAAAATCTTAATAAGCAAATATTCATACATATGTACATACCGGTTTAACGTTGATAAGCTGAAATATTTAATTTTTTTTTTTGAATAAATATGACTAATGCAATGTGAATAATCATATAACGCTTATTTGTATGATACATAATACATATCCACTGTTTTGGTTAGTTCAGATTACCTAGTAGTGACGATTATGATTTTTTTTATATACATACATACATACATATATGTATATGTACATATAAGTTGTATAATCCCAACAGATCAACAGATGAGTAAGCTTTGTTGCAAGAACTGCATAAAACGTCCTTTTTTCTCGGTATTGTAACATTGTAAAGAAAATCCTCTTTTCTCTGTGCATTTAATCATAWATTTTGAGTACGCTTGGTTGTAGCAATTTCAAAGAATGTTCTCTTTTCTCGGATTTAAGGCTGACAATGTTACTGAATAGCGCTTACGAGTGCACGCAAACTTTTTCCAATGAGTAATCCCATTTAGAGTTCATAGCTAGTAGCCTGAAAGCATTGAGTAGAGTACCTTGTTCCATGGCATTGACCCCTAATACTTGCAATTTCATTAATTTTTTCATTGTTGACTTTAATTACTTTGCTGCAAAAAAAAAAAAAAGATGTATTAAAATTATTATTATCGTCTGAGTATAAAAAAGATAATAATAATAACACTTAAAACTAAAAATAAAAACAAACAAGAAAAAAAATTAAATGAAATTGCTAAGAGCTTTTTCTTATTCCATTTTCAATTTGTATCAAAATGTGCTTTTACAGTAATTCGCACATATGATTCAACAACTACCTATCAATAATATTTGTTTTCTAATGAGCTGAGCTCAAAGTATGCATGTACTTTAGTTCCAAGTTCGCAACTATTTAAGCGAATGAAATAGATCGATTAAGTACACGCTTATGGATTGCTTGAAATTTGCTCATGAACCTGGCAACACATTCTTTGCACTCTTCGAAATAAACATTTATTTGCAGAAAGTAACGGACTGGATTTTGTAATCTTTATTTTTAACATTCTTGCACACAATTTTGTGTTTACTTGCATATTTCGCAAATGTCTATAAATCTTATCGTGCAATATCAATTTGCAACACATTTTTGTACATTGACTTCAAACTTCTTCGCGTGCCTAGCTTATCAATCGAACGAATGCACTGCACAAGTGCATTTGATAACTCAAAAAAATGAAAATAAGTTATATTTCTGTCATAAAACGACTCAAGTGCCAATACACAAGGATAGTTAATACCTTTAACGTTCAAAAAATATCAACAATATACATACATATATTTTAATTTAAATATTTAAATTTCAAAACTGCGCAGTACACTCTACAATTGCAATTAATATCGGTACGGACAGTATGGGTACATATATTATGATTGTAAAAAAAGTTATGTTAATTAACTTAACTGCCATATTTGGTTAAGTAAACGCTTCGTCTGTCGTATGTTGTTATGAGTTTATTGAACGCCACAAAAAGTGCTCGCATTATTATCATGCACACCCGTAAAGAAAACAAATATATTAAATTATATTAGTATACATATAACGCTAATAAAGCCATATAAGCTGCAACAGAACGCAACTGCACCCTCCGCACATTTTATAAACCTTTTACTTACGAATACTCAACCATTTTGATTTAAATATGCCCTAAACAGGGTACRTACATACATATATTAAGTTTGTCACGAAGTTTGTTTGAAGGGTCTGAAATTTTGCACACGTCTTTTTCTCCATGAAAACATGTTCATTTGTTAGAATCGGCGATTTCGAGCGAATAGCTGTCATACAAACTGACAGTTCAAATATCAAGTCCTTGTATGGAAAACTTTTTTATTCGACCCTATTAAGGGTATTATAGCTTCGGCAGCTGAAGTTAACGGTTTTTATTACTTTTTTTGCGTCAAGTATATTATTAGTTCATCATTAAATAAGTCTTMTAAAGTTCACTTCAAACTATTTGATAACTGATAACACCTATACTTTGTCTGGCAATTTAAAAAACWAAATTATAAAATTACTTGGTTATTGACTGCCTTTGAACCTAAGAAACTGTTTCACAAATATTACTTCACGTAGTCCATGCTATTCTTATCTATTTTGTTTTTCATTTTCTACTTTTTTGGCTGTCAACACAGCGTCTGGGTAAATAACTTGGTTTATATGACTTTCATACATTTCACATACAAATAAAGATTATTTACTTTGCCATAAAGGCCGTAAGCCAGCTTATTTGCACCTACACTGGGCAGGTACTCAACGATAACCGATTCGACTTTGTACTCTCCACTGATTGCTCAAGTAGGTTGTGTTGTTATCACGCTAATGATAGYAAAAATGTCAATTACCCAGCAATATGTGCACATGCATACATTTGCTAACTGCGAAAACTTTCAAAACAACAGCAATAATAATTTTTAACGGATTAATCAACGGCTAATTAAGTCAATTATCGAACTAAGAAACCATAAAACCCAAGCAAAAATAAGAGTTAATATATGCTCATAAATATTTGAAATAAAACGTTCTAGATTACAGTTATATTGAATGTTTTTCACACAAATTTCGTTAATCATCGCACTTTTAATAACACACATTTACTTATTTACTTCGTCTAAGAACGCAGTATTATTGAAATGCATGGCAATTAACGAGTTTTCTGCGAAACCAATTTGCAATTAATTTGGCGAACATATTGGCTAGGCGCTTAATTGCGGCGTATATTCACTTAAGCAGTTAACAATTTCCTTATCACTTTCGGCAACTCAGCAGTAAAACAATAATTGGACACCTGCGTCTTTCGTAATACACTAACCCATGTTGAATTAGACATTTATGAGTTCTTGTAATTCACAATACGAAAGCATACACGAATTACGGTTGTTTTTGGATTGCACTTTGCACTGCACTTTCATTGAATGACAAACTCGTATTTCATACGTATTTATGTATTTCGTAACTTGCGACAGGAAACTTTAAGCGGATGTAAAAGAGTTATTAAAAATTGAAAGTTAATACTATGAGACCCCACATTTTTTGGTTTATTTTKATTTTTTAGTATTTATATAAAAGTTATCGATGTCGTATATTAATAATTTACTGATCACTTAAGGTTGTTATGTTTAAGTTTTT
>NW_017535285.1:101863-127353 GCF_001853355.1 Bactrocera latifrons
AAACTGATAAGCGCCAGGAAAGCAAATAGTAATGAGAAAATAATAAAATAATAAGCAACGGTTGCTAACTGTTGATTAACACTTATTATTATTTTTTTAAATTTGTTTTGCTTTTTTCTACATATTTATACATATGCGAAGCATTTTTTATGGTCAGCAATAATTATGGTTGATAACATTAACGTGCCCCCAAAAACTACGTCAATCAGTATTCAATAAGTATGTCATTGTGGTAACATAAAATACGATTACATTGTACAATACTGCTGATCCGACAAAGTAAGAAAGAAATATGTGTAAACATATGAAATAATGAACATACTATACAAAAAGTAGTAAAAAATTCTTTCAATTGAGCCGAAGGTGTCGAAGCTGTCTGGCAGTCATAAAAAAAACATATTTTGCGTGATTTTTTCACGATATTAACATATGTTCTTGACAATATGAAAAAAACTGGTTTCATTGTGCAATACTCAGATACAAATATTTGTGTAAGTTCTTGCTAATTTAACGCAAATAGCTGGATATAAGTATAAATATATTTAGCACAGGTTTCAAATTCGCAAAGTTGACTGCAAAAGCCCAACAATGACTAACTAAAACTCGTAACTTTTTCAAAATACATATGTTCTGTGCAGTGGGTTCATACATGCAGTTATCTACCGCAACAGTCTCAGCGGCATAATTACACAATCGCGGTTGTGATCACATGCCAACATAGCARCATTTGCCATTTTTATTATGAGCGGGTAAAGTCCAATTGCCGTAATATGACTCAAATGTTTAAGCTTTATAAATGTGCGTTGTGTGCTTGAGCAGTCTGTAATGCTGTTCTACAGACTTCCTAAAGAAATATGGCATACTAATCGTTTAAGTGTGTGACTAGCATCGTAAATCCAGCGTGTTAATCTTATCTAAGTAAGCGAACTCTAACCTCTTTTTAATTGATTTTGCTGATAAAACTGGCGTTTCAAGGCTATGAGTGGTGTTTTTTTTTTATTAAAGTTCACCTTTTTGCCTCAAGAAGCTACTCATTTATCGAAACCGGCGATGTCGAACCACTACAGCATATAGCTTGCATACAAACTAATCTTCAAAATCAAGATTATTTTATACCGATTTTTACAATATTCAAAATATTTTTTTTTTTTTGAAAATTGCATTCGTTTGCTTACAAGTAATTTAAAAAATATTTTTTTTTTTTATATTTAACGCATTATTATTTTAATTGTAAATTTGTATTTTGTGGCCTTAAAAATTTTCTTTTATTTTTTTTCACTTCAATTACGGTGCAAAATTAGCAATGCAAATGTAAAAATACATTTCACGTAAAGATTGCATATTTTTAAATGTCTGTGCCTGTAGACTTACTTTGTTGCGCGCAGGTCCAGGCGATTTTTCACTTGTAAGAAAAGAAAAAAAAACATGAAAAATAACTTAAAATTTACATATGCAAATTAAGTATAAATAAAACATACTTGCAATAAAATATGTAAATATTAAACCTGCTTCTAGCGCATTGCGCTGCGCTTAGTTACAGACAGCATTAAACAATTATGGCCCATTTAATATTCATATGCCCTTACACTTACCGTAATACCTTGTTGGAGCCGTTGATCGTGCACATGTACTCAATAATATTGCAAGAGACACGGCAATTATTTGCACGCCATGGGAACACTCGCCAACCGCGTGCTACAATTACAATACAATCTCGAGATGTGTATGTCACATAACGGAGATACAATAAACATTTGGTTATTAGCACAGTCAAAGATATAGTATATACATATAAGTATGTTTGGATGTGTACATGCGCGCCTTAGTGTAGTCTGCCATTCAGGCCGTTGTGGCGACAACCTCGTTGCCGTAGGAATTCGCCTATAGGCAAGTGATGAATGTAAATTATAAACTTTGCACACATGCGATTTCACACGCTCATAGCTATTTTAAAACATATAATATAAATATATACTACGTTAGCGTTCAAACAACTCAGAAGTGCTTATTTGTGCATTTTTTTGTTAGTGCTTTTTTTTTTTTTTTTTTTTTTTTTATTTTTTTTTAAGTTGCTATAAAAATAGCGCGTCATCGACGCGGCTCGAGGCACACTTGAAATAATTCACTTTTCAAAGAATCTGTTTCGTGCACGAAAAACGGCACAACCAAAGCAATTCAAAGAAAAAAAAAAATAATAATAAAAAAGTGTTTAAAACACACAAAAAAAGTTTAAAAGAAAGTAAAATGAAGCAAATGCTTAAAAATAAGTAGGAAGAGTCCTGCTGCCGAAACACATAGACATGTTTAAACATAAAAAATGCAATGACAGGTGTCTCATCGCGTATTTTTAATTATATAATTAGATAAAGCCTTGCAACTGCTCAGCAACAACATGCAGCAGCAGTCCATGAGTTAGTAACAGTTACGACTGCCTACTCATGGAAATCCCATTAGAATTATATGAAAATGCAAAGGCAGGGTTGCCAACTTTTCACTAATGATTACTAATTAGTAGCTTTTCCCAGGTGTATTGCACCGTTGGTTTAGCATTTCCATCATTTAATACACATACATATGTATGTATGTAAACATATTTCTGGCTTAAGGCGGCATAATAATTATTTACTAATTATCTTTTACCTAACACATTTATCACGTGTGTTATACACGTTTTTCTTAAAAATGTATACAAATAATTTTTTTTCTAAAAAATTTCTATTTTGTAAATCAGCAGCGTTTTACAATTTAGCTATGATATAAACGTATTTTTTTTTTGCTCTAATTTCATTCCTTGTATTTAGCTTATTTCATAGAATGCACTTTGCGCTGTTATTATATGCTCCAAGGTCTTAGCTAACATTAATTCAATTGTAATAAAAACGAAACATATTTTAAAGCAGGAAAAGAGTGCAAATAATGACAATTTAGCAAATAAATCCGCAAAGTAAAGAAAACACGCACAACAAACACACACAAACGCACAAACAAACTGCCTGCTTACCTTCATAAATTAGTTAATGACAACAAACAATGTTTAATTACATTCATTATTTAGGTATTTGTTTGCTTATTTCAATTATTTTTTGCTCGCTACGCTTCTATTCCAAATTAACGGCAACACTGCATGTGCAACTCATTAACACGCGGCGGCATGAGTACGCGCACACGGCAACGAACAAGCAGCCAACCGACCAACAAAAAAAACTATGAAAAACAATAACAAAAACCGCGTTCAGTTGAGTTCATATGTGATTGGGTACAAAGTCCAATTTTCGTTTGGGTCGGGTTCCAAAGTCCAATTTTACCATTCACACACAGCATGCTTTCATTCGTGTACGAGCGTGCGTGTGTTTGTGCAGTGGATATATTAATATACATACATGTACTTGTGTGTGCACACTTGTAGGTGTGGTTGTGCGTTTCGGTATGTGTTACACTTCATTTCTGTTTTGTTCACGAAATTCTCTTTATTAAAAATTTTTTTTGCGCTCACCTAATTGCTGTTACCGTTGTTGTTACTGTTGTTGTTGCTAGTGAAACAAATAGAAAAAATGTTAAGTTCGTTCTCTTGCAAGCCGACAAACTAAATGAAGAAGCAGCAACAGCAACAACAGCTAAAAGATCGAGATCGTATCGTCCACAAACACGAAAACATTATATACATACAAATATATATCTCAGCTATGATCTTTTGCCAGCGATAAATACAGAATGCGCGCTCTTGCCTACTTTTCTGCCCTACACTCGCGTATACTTCATACGCAACAGCGCTTCGTATCTCTTAAGTGAAGTTATAAACACTAAACACTCTCTGCCAGCCATAAGAGTACACAACGCTCCTATAAGGGAGTCACTTTTTGGGTCTTTTCGCAGCTTTTTCCCCATCGAGTATCTGTGCGCACATCTGTTTTCAAGTTGATTTCAGCGCTCCAGTGCTCGTGTACGTCGTCTCGTACACACATACACTCGCATGCACGTGAACACCTACAGACACACTTTGGAAGCTTAATTTTGACAATAAATGTCTGTTGACTTCAGTTATTTGCGCCCACATGGTTGCCATACGGTTGACGAGTTGGCTGGCCGACAGTTTGGTGGGTTGGTGAGTTGGCCACTACTCGTTCTCTGCAGCGGTAATTCAAAATGCAAATAGGTCTGAAAAAGTTGAAAAAGTTTTTAATAATACAATAATACCAATTTGTACGAAGTTGGGGCGAAAAAGTGTAGCGAAGTATAGCAAAAAGCAGAAAAACATGCTGGAAGTGCACAAAAAGGCAGACATTGGAGCTAAATATAAAATAAAATACAAATAAGCAAGTTTGGAAGGCTCCTACCGAAGCCTGAAATATAAACAAAATTTTGCTTATGAAGACAATAAGAATACATAAATGCGCAGAATATCTCACCTGGAATATTTGTAGTTAGTTATTACTTCGCTGGTACTCATATGTCTATGTACATACACACATACTCATACTTACATTTCACATACTGATTTATTTATGTTTATCCAGCCAGATAACAATGAATTGAAAAAAAATATTTCTTATGACTATGTGAGAAAAATCCAAAATTCCCATATGCGCCTAATAATTGATATTTATTTTTGCAAAAAAGTAGAACAAACAATATGTACTTATATTTTTATCACACACATTGTAGAGTAGTGATAATTATTTATAAAGAGGTTTACTTAGACACAATAACAAGAACATGCATACACGCGCCTTAGCTTGTCTGCGGTTTATTTTCGTACTCGTCTTGTTGTTGGTTGATGTCATCGTATATTGCGCTTTACTTTGTTTGCCGAAGTAATTAACAGTTGTCTTTGCTTGAAGTTTTGAGGGCAAAGAAATGTAAGCAAAACGTACCTATGTACATACATTTGATAAAACCGCTATAAAAATACTACCAGGTTGAAGCTATGCGAATATGCGCAAAAATATTTGTTTATGAATTTGTGGTTAGGCGCGGTTAGAAGGTAAGAGAAGAGAGCGAGGAGTGATATATAAAAAATATGTTTTTGGCGCTTATCACAAAAGGTTAATATATTTTTGTCAACTCTAACCTCTGGTAATGTGTTTATGGCTGTTTTTTTTTTCTAAAAAAAAATTTTGACACAACAAATTTGATAGTCACCATGATACAAATATCAGAGACAATTACAAGTGTGTTAATGAAAGTACAAATTTTTAATTACCCAATTAAAACTCTAATTATAGACACACCCCAATAAAAATTGTAATTTCTCAACATTTCTTTGCTGTTTTCTTCGTAACCAAAAAAGGTAAATATCTTAAATGTCGTTAGGTTAGTAGAGCTGCGACAATTCATGACAGGGTGATTGTAGTGAACAATTTTAAAAATCAAATGTTTTTTTTATAAAAAACTTTATTTTATTGAATTAAATGAAATATATAACACATAAATTTCGGTTAATTTTTAATTTTTTGTTTAAAATAGTACATTAAATTTTTTTTTTTTCTAAAATTATACAAAAACTGAAAATGCAAAACTTTTCTGCTTAAATTTGTAGATATTGTTATTGATAGATATAGTAATATAATTGTTCAACATGGCGTATGAGTAAGATGCGTAAGGTATCAAATAGCAAAAAGCTCAATCCATAAGCTTTGAAAAGCTGCAGCTGCGGTTTAATTAAAAGCTTGTTCCAATTTAAGCTGCATTTTATAAGAATGAAGTGAAAAAAGGCACCAGAACTTTTGCGCAGCATGGCGTATGCGTAACTTTTTATGTAATTTTTTTCTTTCAATTGAAAATATGAAAATGGTTTGTTTTCAAATCTTAACCAAATGTAATATTTTTATTATTTATTTTTAAGATAAATTTAATAATATTAATAACTGAAAATAAATACAAAAATTTTTTAAGAAAAAATTTCTATATAGAATACCCCATATTTCGCTCTAAATTTAAAGCAATAAATGCCAAACTCGCACCAACAATACTAACCTCACTTTTTCTTTGTATGCACTTACAGGTCTGCAAGGCACTCGACATTGTCTGTGAAATGGAATATTTCGGCCTCGAATACTGGACCCCTGGACAGGAGGAGTCGCGCACACGCCAATGGATCAATCTGCGCAATCGACTGTCGTGCGACAACAGCAGCAGCAGCATACACTTAATGCTTGCGCTGCGCGTCAAATTCTGGGTACCCGTGCATTGTCTGCTCCAAGAGAGCGTACGCAACATTTTCTATATGCAAGCACGTTCCGATTTATTAGAGCAGCGTCTGCATGCACGCGACTGGAATAATGCGGCTAAATTGGCCGCGCTGCTGTGTCAAGCTGATGGCTTACGCTTCAATCCGCTCGCGCTAAAGGCCAAATGTCCCACGCAAATGCGTCGCCGCAGCGCTGGTGATGTTGCTCACCAACAACAATGCCAACACAAAGAGCGCAAAGACAAAGAACATGTGTTGTCGTTTAAGAAGCGACGCCTCTCCAAACAAAAGTCCACCGAAAACATACATCATTCACATCTGGCCGCCGCTGTCTCCGATGAGGCTCTAACGACATTGAGTGCGAGCATGAAATGCGCCAACGCATTGTCACAAATGGCAACACAGTCGTGCGATAGTGACTCGGACGTAGACAAAGCCGCCGCGCTAGCATCATCACCGCTTTATGTTTATCAGAATTATATTGTTTATCCGGCATCTGTCGATGGTGTTGACGCCGATATGCCGGAAGATTACTACAATCGCATTGCTGTGGAGCATGGCAAGTTGGCGACACTTAAAATGACAACGAAGTCGGCAAAATATTGGCTGTTGAAGCAAATTCAGGATCTCGAAGGTTACGGCGAGGAGCTGTTCAGCGGCGTGACGGCGCACGAAAATTCAGTACGTTGCGATGTGTCAGTTGGTACAAATGCGATCACGACCTGTGTGGGAGACGAAAAGAATGTGTAAGTATTTTTACGTTGAATTAGATTCGGGTGAATGCGAGTACGATGATTTTTTATTATAAGATTAGGAGCGGTTAAAAGAGAATAACAGAGAGAAGAATAAATACTAATAATAAATAAGGTTTAATATATTTTGTCAACTCTAACCTTACTTTTTTTGATAATCTACAAAAGTATGAAGGTGTAAATGAAAATAAAAATAATTATCTAATTAAAAATTTACTTAAAGACATAAAAAATCAGCTTATTAATTTTTATAATTTTTATTCTTTTTGATTTTTTTATTTTTTTTTATTTGTTAATTGTTTTCTTTTTTAATTTTCCAATTTTTGTTCATTTTTTCAAATTAATTTTTTATTTTTATTTTGTCTACAAATCTTAATTTTTCAACCATTTTGTACAATGTCATTTTTCTTTAAATTTTTTTTTTAATTTTTCTAATTTTAATTTTTTATTTTTATATTTCATTTAATTTTATATACATATGTATGTACATATATACATACATATATATATTTTTTTCTTTTTTATTTAAATTTTATATATTTTTTCAAAATCCATATTTTCTAACTTTTCTTCACACATTTTATTCATTGCCAATTTCCCCTCTTCTCTCTCTTATAGCATCCCGTTCAGCGCAATCGCCTCTGCGAAATCATTCCGACGCACTTTCAAATTGGAATACGTCGGCGATTGCAATGATCGTCGTGAGCTCGAAATCAAATTGCCAAAACACTCAATGGCCGCCGGAGTCTACCGCTCCATAACGGAGCGACACGCCTTCTATGTCTGTGATAAAGTACGCGGTGTGGTAACCAATCAATTTACGCGCGATCTCAAAGGTACAATCGCTTCGATGTTCAAAGAAGACACCGAGCTGGGCAAACGCTATGTTTTCGATATACAACGCACCTGTCGCGAAGTGCACGATCAGGCGCGTCGCATACTACACGAAAAGGGCATTGAAGCGTTGAATAGCACAACAAGTGGCAATGAAGATCTCTTTGAAAATATGCTCAGCGGTGCCACCAAAACATTGAGCGCGAGTACACTGCATCCGGCTGATGATGCGGCTACGCAGCTGCATATTGATGACATCAGCGCTGTCACCGATAAATTGGACATGGCGTTGCGCGAGAAGGAGAAACGCGATGCGGCAATTGCACGTTGCGTGGAGACACGTATTTCCGAAGCAATGACCTGTAAAATTTGCATGGATCGCGAAATCAATACAATGTTCAATCCCTGCTCACATGTGACCACCTGCGCGGAATGTGCGGCGAGGTAGGTTCAAAAGTTCACAAAATGACTAAAGTGCAGCATATTCAATTAATTTTTATTATTTCTTTTTATAGATGTATACACTGCCCCAGTTGTCGTGTAAAAGTGACGAGCACTACGCGCATATACCTGCCGCCGGAACTGCGCGTGAGCGTCGCCACGCCAATCGCCACCACCAGCTGTGTCGCTGCACATTAGTGGAGTATTTCCGTTACATTTCTCTTGATCGAATCGCGTTCGTAAAATGGACTTTGTTTGCAGTATAAAAATAGAAAGGAAAAAAACTCGAAACTGTGCTAAACGCGTCAATGACGAGTTTTTAAGCTTAGACTGTATGCTCTAAGTATAAATTTATGGGGTGCCGTCACGCAAAACCATAAATATTTATAAGTGAACCTAAAGTAATTATTTAACTGTTTTAATTTTGTTTATGTAATACATACATATATGCAATTGTTACTAATTTCACTGTTAAGTTAAAAATAGTTTTACACATTGTACTGTAAGTAATTAAGGCTTCTAATTATTTTAAGCTAGTTTGTTGCCAATGCATTCAAATTTATTTAAAAAAAAAGTATTCTTAAACAAATTTATGTTAACTAAATGTGTGCTTAAGAGCCCTACATAAAAAAAAAGTATTGAAACCCTTAAACGACAGCATTGTTAAAAAAAAAAATATGAAGAAAAAATGTTAAATATAAAAAATAAAAATATATGCAATATTTGCACTTTTAAATTTAAAAACCAAAAAAAATATTTTTGTAAGTACGTTTTTCCAACAGCATTTAATAATTACACAAATTAATTAATATATATAAAATTTTCAAAAATATGCGCCATTTCTAAACTTTTCGATGTATTTTTTTATTTTAATTGTATGTACATGCATACATATATTATATTCTAAAGCATTTCAACTATTGACTAAGGATTTTGGAAATTATATATATTGTCGTGCCTTTATCGTGTTTCTCCCATATTTGTAATAATTTTAATTAAAACATTTAATGGCTTTTGAAAAACGTGCGTTATAATATTATAAATTTGTATGTTAATTCAAGGAAAGTCGAAAAAAAATTAAAAACACAATAGTACATAAAAAAAAAAATAAAATAAAAAAAAATATTTGTATTAAAACAAAACAAAGTCTATTATTTTCATGTTAAACAACACAGTGTTGAATATAAGAAGATAACCAAATAAACGGTAACTCCCGCTATGGAGCTTATAGCAGATAATGTATATCATTTAATTATAATAAGCTTTATTAAACCAGTTCCGATGTTTCGATAACAGAATACAGTCAGAACAGAACAGGATTTCGCTCTGTAGAAAGCGGTCAAATTGGTGGCATTTCACAATATCCATATATCACATATCACAATTCCTTAACAGAATTTTTTAACAGCTGAGGGGAGCTTATGTATTGACAGAAATGGAAGTTGAAGGTCAATCTAACAGTGGAACGCAATGAAAAAAATTACATTACTCGTTACATGGGTTTTCCAATTCATTCGCTTGTTAAAACTCTTAACCATTGTGGCAACATTATGAACTACAAATTCCTCAAAATGTAAAATCAACGCGATATTTGAAAAATTGTATGTGGCAACGCCCTTGCTAACCAATCGGAAAAAATGCTACAAATGTCAGACAATAGCAAACAATTGGTTGACAGTAATGTTCAAAATGGACGCAATATCTTTGTGTTCCCATTCTCAGATCGCGTGAGCAGCAGTGATAAGTTTTTGCAATTTACTTTTCCTAATAAAAAAGTGGAGTGTGAAAACTGAAAAAATGCCAATGAATTTAAATTTGTGATATACTACAAGTAAATGGGACGGAAGTGGATAATAATCCAAGGCTTTTTGTCAAATTTCGTCCGTGTAGTGAAGAAACAGTCAATACAAATCAACTTAAACTGTCTGATGGAATTTTGTAATACACCAATTGCGAGTTTTCTTTGTGACCTCACTTTTTGCGTTTCGGCGTTCGTGTGCGTTTAGCGTACTTTAGAAGAGCGTATTGTGCTGTCGTACATTGCCAAAACGATGTTTGTAGCAACATTTTCTTTGCAAGTATTATTAAAAGAAAAACTGCTATAGAATTCTCCAGCAACAGCAGTCGAAAAGTTAGTTGAAGCAGCCAGAAATCAGCAGTTGATGTGCGATTGTTTGTGTGTACGTCAATCCTAAACGAGCGACCGATTGGCTGCTAGCTGGACACGAAAAACCGAAAAACGCAGTGGCAGAAAGAAAATAAGACTAAAAAGAAAGAAGGTTGTATAAACGATCAGAAATTGTGCTAGTGACAATTTGGCAGGCTTTTTGTTTTACGCCAGCTTTTATATACCATATTCTTTTTTGGTTGGAATTTATAATGGTTTAGTTAAATAATGCAATACGTAGAAGTGCAAAATTGTTTCCACATATTGCCAAGTTGTGAATGAAGACTCCAACACAATACAGTGTTAATTATGAAGTACAATAATGTGTAACGCAAGTATGTATAATAATTGTAGAAAGAGATAAAAGTTTATACAACAAAAAAATGTATAAATTTGCAGTAAAAGTACTGAAAACTTACAAAGAAACATGAAAAACATTTTGAAAGTGCCTACAAACAAGGACAAATTTTTATTCCTTTGAAAAACAAATAAAGTGATAAAAGCGGAATATCGGTTAGCGTTCTGTCCGCTAAAACTAGTTTATTATTACAAAAAAATATACGCCTTTACGATTTTAAATTTCATTTACCGTCTAAACGCTTTGAGTTATATGCATTGTCATCATTTGTCCACACGATCCCAAAAGTACAACGACGCACACTTGCTGAAACTTAGGTAAATATTTGATATAACAAATTTGGAAACATTTACAATTAATTGTGTAAAATTATTTTCAGTTATATATTATGGAAAAAGGGAAAGTACATGTAAAAAACGAGCATCGTGGTGTGCCTTCACAAACACAACAACAACAACAATTAACGCCAAAAATTGCTGAAGGCCATCCCTCAACGTCACTATCACCCGAATTAAAATCTGCGCCCTTTATGGGAATGCACCATAACCTAGAACATCCACCACAAACAGTCTACTACCATCCACAACGTCCTACATCGAAAACGAATACAACAAATATTTCGGAATGTGATACTATCGGTAATTCCGCCAACGATGGTGTATTCCCTTTATGTTATGTATGTGGCGGTAATGGCGGCTGCGAATCTCTACGCGTACGTCCTAATCAGGATTGTCCTACTGAACCGTATTTCCCATTTTTGGAACGACACGAACCGCCTAACGGTGTACCAAAGCTTACATCTACACAAACCTATGTAATCGCTTGTATGCTTTGCTATCGATCCCTGCGAGAGCAATGGGACTCGTATGAACGCAAAAAGAAACCACATTTGCAGCGTTTATATCACATGAAACGTGTTGATGGGAAAAGTTACATTGGCGCCGACATACAAACACAAGGTGAATACGCTGCACAGATGCTTGGTCTTAGCGCTGAACATTTGCAACATGGTAATTTGCAAGAAGATTACGCATATTTAAGTGGTGTGTCGCGTACACCAAATCGCGTCGATTACGAACGTCCATCGAATGTGACGAATCAATATTATCCTTTACAACCGAACGAACCATCATCGTCATTACATTATGCTCAAACAAATAATACGCCTAGCTCAACGGCACAACAATACTGTGATTATTATAATCGAAACTTTAACGCTACCTTGAATGGCCAAATGACGCCACAACCAAAAGAAAAGCAAATTGGCACCACGCAGTTACCTAAGAGTGTGGCACATATGAATGACGAGCCCACCACAGTTGAAAGTCGTAAACCAGTCGGTAGTGGTTCACCATATGACACGTTAAATATAAAATCGTCCTCATTTGCTCATCATAAATTTAAATTAGGTCAGATTTCCTGTATGAATTCAGCTTCAGCCCGTAATGAACTAAACTCGCCAAATGATACACAAAAAGCTCTACATACAAATTCGGACAGTAAACATCAACAAATTCACCAGCAGCAACAACAACAACAGCAGCGACAAGATCGTATCAGTCCGCAATACGAATATGGTATCGCAGCTGGTGGTGTTGGTGGTAATCACTCGAATGCCGCATCAATGGCTGATGTTGTTGACGATGCAAGTGGTGCTGCCTTAGATTTGCGTAACTCAACAAATAACATCTGTGAACCATACATGTTGTCATGCGGTACTTCACGCCAAATGTTTCGAAATGCCTCACCTAGTAATAATGCCACCAACCAAGTCGATGTCGGCATACTTGACTTGTCAATGCCAGACAAGAATTCATTAACTGAAGTTTGTTATGTTTGCGGTGATGAACAGCGACGTGGCAGTCTCATCGAACTGAGCACTGTACGTTCGAAGGATGGGAAGGGTCGTCATCATCCCTACTTTCCGATTTTCAATGAACAAATACCACGTCCGCCGCGCTCACGTCCCAAAGATCCACGTGGCATGATACAAGCCTGTCAATTATGCTATGAACATCTTATACAACAGTGGAATAATTACCAGGTAAGTGTCAGCTACTTGTATATAGCCTAATTATATGCATTTTATTTTTTATTGCGGCAATTAGCATGCACAAATGCATTTATTATAAATAAATATGTATAAAAGTAAAAAGTTATAAAATTAAATAATTTATAAGTAAGAATGTAAGTCTAGATTACACTTTTTATTACACACACGTGCAAAAGGTTAAGAAAATATAATATGCTAACAGCTAGCAATTGCATGACGTTGCATTAACGTCATTTGGAGAAGTGGATAGCAATGATGCTTTTCTAAGAGAGAAACTTAGTCTCACGCAGTACGGATTTGAGTGAGAGACGACATTTACCGTTAGTCTACTACCAAAAACTTTCAGCGTCACGTGCTCTGAGTACACACATCAATTTTTAGTATGAAAAAATATTTGTTTAGTAAACTAGTTCAAGGCGTTCTATATATTCACATAAATTTTTAGTATCAAAAAATATTTGTTTAGTAAACTAGATCAAGGTAGGTATTTTCGATATATATATAATCCAAAAAGATATCCGGCATGCAACGAGTCCCCGCTTGACTCTAACCAACTCCTTGCACGTCCAGCTAACCCTAAACATCTGAAACCACTCTCTCTATGGTCCGAACTCGTCGAAACAGCGCGTTTCCTAGGCCTACCGTTGGATGACCTCAGTGACAACTTATCTGAACCTCACCACCCTAATGAAGACTAGATTAACGGTATATCCGATGGAATAGAATGCTATAGCATTGACAGCTCAGCTTTTGACGTGCATTTACAGTATTGATTAGAAGTTTGGAATTAAGGAATTTTAATTTAAGATTAACATTCCTTAAGTAATTTAGAGAAATTCCGCCAAGTTGACTGTTTTCAAAAATCCGGGTTTGTACCGCTTACGTCGACCCGACTGTCGTAGGAACGGCATTATAGTTAGCATAGTTGTTGTTGTATCGGCAAACAACATTCCTGGTGGCTGCCGAATCGACAGTCCTTGGCCGGATAAAAATCCGGATCCGTTCTAGTTACGTAGACCCGATTGCCGTGGCAACGTTCCTCTATGCAATACTGACCCAGCGATTGAGTACACTTTTAAATATGACCTTGAAGTCCTAAGAAAATTACCAAGTTATTATAAACTAAACAATATTGCGTCACACACGCTAGAACTTCTGTATCAACATCTGATATAATAGGTTGTTTTGTAACAAATTTCTTAATAACATGTTTTAAAACGTCAAAAAAAAAAACAACTCGTCGTCTTTATCTTTCACGTTTTACCCTTAACAGTTAAGGCAATAAAAAACTAATTTTATTTACAAGCAGTGGAGCCATTTAAGAAACACCCGAAAGATTAAAAATAAAAAAGCAAACAAGGAGGCACACCAACAATTTATACAGCGATTATTATTTTTGTGTTCGCTGACTTATTTTTGTATCCAATTTTATAACCACTTTGAATGTCTGCTTATGTTTATTTTATTTGTAAATATATATGTATATGATGGCGTGTCGCTGCGGCGTCGTCATCATCGTCGCTGTCGCCGTTGTCGCAGCGTCTCATATTGAGCCCTATGATTTTTAATATTAACTATTGTGCTATGTAGTACAACAACAACATTTAGTGATATGAACGTAAGTTGGCTGTTGTTTCTATTTACGTTACAATACTACAGCGCCAGTCGACGATGGGATCCTAATTAAGTCCACCACATTTATACACCGTCAATTCCCACTGTTATCAGTTTTCCAATGTGTGGATTTTGGGTTCGAATTGCTCTCGCTCCGCCACACACACCCAGTCGCGAACGAAGCGCGCTTCTACACGTTTCGCACAATCAACGCAAGCGCTGCGGCGTCAGTATCGTCGCCGTCTAACGTCGTCGTGTCAGTGCAAGTGCCAGTGCGGATGGATTTGCCGCCGCTCCAAGTGTGTTAGTAGCAGCTTGACGGCATTTGAAACTGGAAAAACAATTGCATTTATTCTGGCGTTTTTGTTTTTCTTGCTTTTTTGTGATTTTAAAAATATGTACAAATATGTACATAAACATTGTACAAACTAGATATGTATGTACATAAGTGTGTGCGTAACGGCAACGGCTACTGTGCGTGAGTAATTAGATCACAAATGTCAGATAAGAAAGAAAATAAAAGCCAATTTCGTAATTCAAGTGCCAAAAAGGGATATTTTTGTTGTTGTTGGTTGTAGCTATTTAGAAAAACCCAAAAAAAGTATGAAAAATAATTATAAAATGTAACCGCGTGTTAGCAGTGTTTCCGGCTTATGCGTAAAATAAGTGCAACTATTTCCATATATGTACATACATATGTGTGTATGTATGTATGTTTGTTCATACATATGTCGTGCGCTTATCAGCATTTGAAAATTTATAAATCACTTGGCGCTCTATAATAATTACTTTGTGCGCTAAATACGAAATACTTGTAATATTCGAAGTAACGGTGCGCGGCTGTGGGTGTTGAGTGTAGAGTTTGCTTTCTCAGCCAATTACGCCGCTGGAAAAATTATTCACGTTATTCATACAATTGTTTAGTACATACTCAAAAGTGCTCTTAACCTTTTCCCCTCTTGGCCTCTTCAATTACTTAACTAAATACTACAGCGTTGCATGCATAACGGCATAGATAATGATTCGCAGTTCCATGAAAACTATTTTTTTTTTATAAATACTAGCGCCGCGTATGTGTGTTTGTGTGCGAAGCTATAAAATTTCGTTTTTGACCCTTAAATCAATGCAAATTCGCCACCAGTGTTTATTGCGTTCGGCAATGTCAGATTGTAGTGATAATAAAGTTGCGATCGATTTCGCTGTTGCAACAAACGCGTCCGATACGATGATAAAACTTCGGGAAACGGACGCAGCGGCGTTGTGTAGGCGGAACGAGCAGAAATTGTTGGAAAATGATAACTGGAAGGATTATAAAAAGTTAAAAACTTACCTAATACTTAAAGATAAGATGGTTGAGCAGGTAAATACCACAAATAATATAATACTAATGTCAATAGGAAACATTTATATATGTACATAGATATGTAAACATATTTACACATGTACATATATGCATATTTTATAAAAATACAAGAAAATAGCAGGTAATAAATTAAATTATACACTGAAAGTAAATAAAAAATTAAAGTAAATAAAATTTGTGCAATGATTTGACAAAAAAAAAAAACTTCATACAAGCACATGATTGTGATCCCTTTGTACGGCAGCTAAAGGGTGATACATTTCGTGGTTGCCTACTTTTTTTTTTTAAGAAAACACAGAAACTTCAATTATTGGGTAAAGGAAAAATATTTATATCTATTAGTAAAATATATAAATTAACAAAAATATATCATTTTAGTCGACCATTTTTTTAAATTTTTCAGCTAGCGGCATTATTCCATCCGTGTAAAACTTTTATCAGTGTAAATCGAAATTTCCGGAACAGAAGCGAGCGAACCATTGTTGCGCTAAACGAACTAATTCAGCATCGTCTTCGTAAACTTCACTAATTTCATTGATGGCATTCTTCCCTTTTTATACAAAAATCTCAAAATATACCGAATTTCTTCATTATTTTCGCTTATTTTTGAACAGCTACAACTTTTTTTCAACTTCCCCGAATTAAATTTTCTTTAAATGAAGCTTAAAATCTCAACTTCCCAACACTATATGGTATGACACAATGTGATTGATAGCGCTAAAGATATACAACTGCAACAACATTTATTTACAAAATACGAAACGACTTTTTCGACTACCCAATATAGAAAAGAGTGTTTATTATCATTCGAAAGATCATACTTCGTTATTTATTTATTTTTTTAAGGCTATCTCTTTCATATGTTGGCTATGACTCAGATGGTCTATTCGTTGAGTCCAATTTTCGTTGACTCGTTCGAGCATTTCGACTTGTAATTGGCGCATGACAAGCGGGATTGCCCGCATAGACTTTGTACTTTCCACATCTCCATAGTAAAAAGTCTAACAGTGTGATATAACGCGATCATGTTGGCCAATCGATCGGCCTTAAACGTAAAATTATCGACACACCGAAGTGTGCTCTCAATAAATCCATTGATTGGTGCGATGTGTGGGAAGTGGCGCCGTCTTGTTGAAATGAAATGTCGCCGAGGTCATGAGCTTCAATTGCAGACATCAAAGAGTCGGTTATAACGGGTGATAGCGGTCGCCATTGACGATTACATTCCAATCGGCAGCATTTTTAAAGAAATATGAACCGATGATTCCAATGACTCACCCGTTCTTTTTTCTGAATAAAATGGCAGGTCATGCATCTCTTCAAGTTGCTCTTCGTTCCAAATGGGGCAATTTTGCTTGGTTGCATACCCGTTGAGCTTTCAATTTAAGATCTCGACGTAAAATGCGCCAAGTTGTTCCGTGCATCAGTCAGAGTTGCTGCGAACGGCGCCGAATCGACTCTACAAGGTCTTCGTATACAAACAAGGCTATTGAAAAAAGTACCTCTACTTAGATCATCCGTTATATGCTATGTTATATAATCATAATATCTTAAATTAAAAAAAAAATATTTTTTTTAGAGAATTTTTAGTACTTAGGAGCTTTATTGTCTCATGCAGATGCACACCATCGTGGCATAGACTAATTTAGACCACGGCAAGTGCTCTGTGGAACGGAATACCATACCTTTTGAACCTACTCTCAGAGTTCCGCCCCATTTTTCGGTTTAAGGGGGTATTCTAGTCTAGAAATCAAATTTTGGGCAGTGTTTTGAATTTTATTAAAAAAAAAAAAACCAACAAATATTTTTACCATCCATTTTTCTATGGTGTTTTTATTGATATCTTAAGAATACAGGAAAAAATTTTACAAAAAAATATTAAAAATTAAAATAATTAGAGGGACAAGTGTAAAAAAAAATGTCGCATCCTGGTGACATTGATCCTCACTCTCCTGGTGGTCTGAAAAAATAAATCGAAAGAAATTCTTAATCAGTGAGGATGCTGTTATAGTCCCTACCTCAGGGCACACGATTTTTTTTTTTTAAATGGCGACAGCCTGAAAATAAAAATAATTTTTTATGTTTTTTTTTGAAATTCTTGATTTTTTTTAATATTAAAAACATTTTGTCACGATGCTGGTTGGAACGATAAGCGATTATATAAAGAAGGTTCACACAAAATTTCAAGTAAATCGGTTGTATAGAACTTGAAATAATGCCGGTACCGTGTGGAAAAGAGTAGTTTCGAGAAAAAGTCATTTATTAGTGCGCTAGGTACTGCGTCACTAAAGTAACTGTAGCTCTTAAAATAATTTTAATTTTTAAAAATCCTCTGGAGAATATGTTCTTAAGGGTCTAAACTTTAAATATATGAAAAAAAAATCGAATTTTGCAAAATTCTGGAGTAGAATACCCCCTTAACAGGTCCAATATTTTGCTTAACTATTTTCCATAAGTTTTCCTTTGTATTCAGATCCGATGTGTGTGGTGGCCAACCCATAACATCAACGCCATTGTCTGAAACATACTTTTTACAAGACCGCTAGTATGTTTAGGTTCTCGCTCTTGTGGGAATTGCCAAATTGAGCGCAAATTTCATTCAACATATGGGTGTATGACTTTAACTAAAATTTGTACATATGTATATGGCGGTCCATGTTTTCTCTCATCCAAAAAATAGATCCGACATCACACCATGTAAATCAACCCCAACAAATTTTATAACCGAAATAGAGTTTGAAGGAGGTAATCATGTAACGGATGCATATTTTTTTTTTTTTTTTGGAAGTCGAACCCACGTCCAACCATTATTTTTTATCAACCACATTAATTTTGCATTGATCAGACCAGAAAATGTCGAACCATTTCTTTTTTATTTTGAGCTCCACACCAATTTATATACAGTTCGCTCAACATTGGAATAATCTGACAAAGTGAGTTTTCTCTACAAGTCGTCTTCTTATTGTTCTTGAAGAAATTTGTGGACTTATCGTTTGTTGAATGACTGCAGCGGACTTTTGCAATATTTCGATCGCTTCTCTCCGTAATTTTTTTTGGGTCGGTCTCTTTTTTCGCCAACTTTCGGAGATTTTAAGGCATTAAATTTAAGAATTGTGGGACTTATACATTTCCTTGTTTTAAATTTCCTCTTCTTGTGATTACTTTCTTGCTAATTTTGAAAAAATTAATAAAATTAGAGGAAGAAAAATAGAAAAAAAAGTTAGAACGAAAAATTAAAAAGCCGGCTACGCTGGCTAGATCATGTCCGAATGGACGAAAACACTCCAGCTCTGAAGGTATTTTGACGTAATACCCGCCGGGGGAAACAGAGGAAGACCACAACTCCTTTGTAAAGACCAAGTGGAGAAGGACCTGGCTTCGCTTGGAATCTCCAATTGGCGCCAAATTGCAAAAAGAAGAAACTGCGTAAGCGGTGTCTACGCCAGTAAAGACCAGTAAAGAAGAAGACATTATATCTTTATGAACAAGGTATACTTGCCACGATGCTTATAACACCCAGAAGCTAACGTCGGGAATTTATAAAGTATATAAATTAGTAGATTTAAACATGTCTGTGTCTCTCTATATATACGCAATCCTAGCAGCTCAGTTTTTGAGATATCAATCTGAAATTTCGCGCACACCTTTTTCTCCTAAGGAAGCTGCTCATTTGTCGGAACCGCCAATATCGAACCACTCAAGATATATGTAGCTGCCATACAAACTGATCGTTAAAAATCAAGTTCTTGTATTGGAAACTTTTTTGTTATTTTAACTTTAAGAATGACTTTAAATTACTCTTAAAAAGTATCCTGATTGTTTATTTTTTAAGTTTATTATTTTCATGCTTATTATTTTAAACCCTAAAATATAAAATTTTTAAATTAAAAAAAGGAATTTATAATTATTACTCTCTCTCAATAGTGACTTCATCCCAATCTTATTTGTCAATGCATGATAGTAATCTTTTTTTTTTTTTAAATACTCATACGAACGTTATTTTCAAATGTAAACAAAAAATTACACCGAGAAATTATTGTATTTATTATAACAATAAAAGCAAATATTTAATTTTGTCATTAAAAATGTTATTATTTGCTCGTTAATTTAGTTAATGTGTGAACTATTTATATTATCTAAAATATGGCAATAATGTAAATTAAAATAACACTTATTACACGCTGATTTACTGTGTAAATAAATATATTTTTTTATATTTTTTAGACTACACAAACACCTGAAAATGAACGCTCCTATACGTTACGTAAGAAACCAACATCCGTCACAGAACGCACCACGTTCGTTTGTTATACCTGTGGCGGTGACACGCCCTCCTCACGTTTGCGGCTCGTTTATTGCTGTCCAAATGCAGAGCGCGAACCTTACTATCCTTTCATAAAAACCATGAAAGCTTTCAAAAATGCTAGTCCCATCAGTCCACAGGGTGAGTAGTATGATTTTTAATTTGCAAAGATATTATAAAAAAATATTATATAAATAATTTTCTATAAATTCACATAAGGTATGGTGCAAATATGTTCCTCATGCTATGAAAAGCATTTATATTTGGCTGAAGGTGGTAACAACACTACAATGGCAGCGGCTACCTCTACTGGCCGTATATCTGGTGGACCCGCTGACAATAATGCGGCCGCTGGTAGCGGTGCCGGCGCAATTTACAGCGTAGATGGTGACGCCAATCTCAGCAACAACAATGTGATCGCAACAAGCGCTGAGGGTGCAGGACGTTACACACCCTCCGAGAAGTCGTTGGCCAACTCGGATTCGACAAGTAATGTGAAATTTAAGGTGAGCTAAGTTCAAAACAAAGATATGGAAAAAATCGTACCATGTATTTGATTTATGACCACGATATGTGTGAAGAGTGGTGCTTATCAATTTTTCCGCCAGTCGCCGCAAGTCCTCAAAATTCTGTGCTACAAATTAATGCATGTCCGTGTGTATGAATGTGTTTATCATACATGTTTGAGTGCTTATACTTAGAGTGTTATTAACGTGTCTTATAATAAGTGGTTAAAATATGTTTACCCTACTGCAAAATATTTGCTCTAATAGGCCCACGGACTCTGTGTAAAACAGCATTTTTGTTCAAACAAACAAACATATTTACTCAAGTGTACTACATAATAGTACAAATAATAATCCTACATACTCAATATACATATATTTATAAATATATGAGTACGCATTAAAAAAAAAAAAATACGTGCGGCATCAATACGATTAACAGGCACTTATTTTTATTTTTTGTGTGATAACGTCGAATGTCAATAAAGGTGCCCACTCCATGTAACAGAGGCTATCATTCGGGGGCAATAAAACAGTCACCTTTTGCCTTATCAGGCCAAGCAACCAACTCACTATACATATAGAAGTCAGCAAGTCAACGAGTCAGCGAGCGTCAGCAGCATGTATTGTATTCATATATTGTACACGCTGTCGCGCTCTATTGAATGCAAAATGATTTAAAGATTAAACAGAAGTAGAATACAACAGAAGAACATGCAACAAGGAAAAAATAAATAAATAAATAAATAAAACTTTGACAGTGAAGCTATAACACCCTACTCCGATGTATTTATTATACCATAAAAGGGTATAAAAAGCTCTTTATCTTGATTTCGATCGATCAGTTTGTATGACAGCTTTATTTTATAATGGTCCGATCCGAAATTTTTTTTCGAAGATTGTAGCTTTTCCTTAGGTAATATTCGATGCCAAATTTCGTGAAGATATCTTATAAAATAAAACAGTTTTTCATACAAGCAATTGATTCCAATCGATCAGTTTGTATGGCAGCTATATGCTATAGTCGTCCGATGTGAACAATATGTTCGGAGATGGTAGCGCTGTTTTGAACAATAATATATAACAAATTTCGTGAAGATATCTTGTAAAATAAAACAGTTTTTCATACAAGCACTTGATTCTGGTCGATCAGTTTGTATGACTACTATTTGCTGTAGTGCTCCGATCCCGAAAATATTTTCAAAGATTGTAGCATTGTTATAGGTAATACTCCATGTTAAATTCGTGCAGATATCATGTCAAATAAAAAAGTTTTTCAGACATGTACTTGATTTTGATCCTTCAGTTTGTATGGCGGTTATAGCTATAAGTAGCCCGATATCCACAATTCCTACAAATTAGCAGTTTATTAGAGAGAAAAGGGCGTATGCCAAATTTCAAAACGATATCTCAAAAACTAGGCAGACAAACATGCCTCAGCTGATCATTTATACCATATATACTTTTTTATAGGGTCTCAAACGTTTCCTTTTGTGTATTACAAACTTCCTGGCAAACTGAATATACCTTGTTCAAGGTATAAATATGCGTCTAGCAATCAGGCCGCTACATGAGCAGCCAGTAGTGGCTGTAACAAAAATTCCGCTATTATGGGAAAAATACTAAATGTGTGACTATCTATGTAGAAAATGCTGTTATACTACGTCTATAACAATGTCTATAAGCTTAGCAAAAAAAAAAAAAAAAACATTGCGTTGATTGCGATTTTTTCGCGCTGAAGGCCGTTCGTTGGCTAATTTGACACATTGCATTGTATGTGTATGTGTGTGCATTGTTTCGTGGTAGACGTCAGTTGAGTAAGAGCGTGTTCAATATTCAAGTGAAGCATTTCACTTCAAAGTTCTCAAGTTTTGCTTTTGCGATAATTCAACACTGCTTTTATTATAAGATTTGAATTGCCTTTGGCCGAACCACCTCAATACCATTCTAATGACAATTGTCTGCCTGACGCACGCTAAATGACTGAGGCTTTTGTATTTGCAAACATTTATTGAGAATATTTCTTTATCAATGGCACCGAAWAATATGTCAACATGTGAACAAATTCAAGTCAACAAATGTCACTGATAAGATAATAAGCCTACACATTTTTTTACTATGCTCGTATAGTATTTATTATATTCGTAATGAGCTTGGAAATAAATTTACCCATAAAAAGTAGTGAGCTTATAGTACGCTTAGGAAATTAAATAAATGTCATGTGTGTGCTTATTTATTATAGCATTTACTGGTTTCACCCAATAAGCATTGTGCTAGATAATGACTTGAGTAGGCAAAAGAGGAGATTAAATAAATATAGTGTAAGGTAGTGAAAAAATGTTTCGAGATTGTAGCGTTCCTTAGACAATAATCGTTGCCAGTTTTCGTGAAGATATCTTATGAAATAAAAAAATTATCCTTACTACAACTTGATTTTGACCGATCAGTTTATATTACACCTATATGTTAAAGTGGTCCAATTTGAACAGTATGTTCGGAGATTGTAGCACTGCCTTTGACAATAATTCATCCAAATTTCGTGAATATATCTTCTAAAATAAAAAAGTTTTCTATACTAGGACTTGATTTTGATCGGTTAGTCCGTGTGACAGCTATGTGCTAGAGCAGTCCGATATCAACGGTATCGACATATGAGCAGCATCTTGGAGACAAAAGGACATGTGAAAAATTTCAGATCTATATCTCAACAACTATTACCAGTATTCGAAACGTAAATGAAATAGTGCAAAAAGCTTACACTTCCAAAGAAATAACAGCATGCTCCATTGGCATTTTTAAAACGTTTTACAATTCAATAGTGCATTAAAAATATAATAAAAAAGCATATTCCAAAATAAATTTTGATCTCATCGGTATTAATATTCTATCAGCTATTAAAGTTTACTGGGTTTAAAGCACAAGAATCAATCACTGCTTATTCTTCATTGTCAAATTTGGGAAATTATGTTGGTATCTAAACTAGTTTGAGCCAGTTCAATTGAAATGTGCTATTTACTGTACGAAATTATTTTAAGTTATAATATTCTAATATTTATTTATAGCAGTCCATTTATTGCTTTTACTCTAAACTGCGATAACCCTAGCAGGAAGCATGGTTAATTACTGCGTCTTTCTTGTTTAAGGTTAAATTTAACTGCGGCGGCGTAATCTAGAATTTATGGTCAAACAGATTAAATTTAGTGACGAAAATAAATGTTGACCCTGCAAGCAAGATGACAGCAATATGTGCTGTGTGCCAGCAATAAAAATATATTCGAAAGTGAATTATGATTTTATAATAAATAATAAGCAAGGAAAACCATTAACTACGGCTGCACCGAACCTATTATACCCTACACAGATGGATTTCTCGTAACATAAAAGAGTCAAAAATTATATAAGAAAAAGTTAGAATACGCTTCACAAATAAACAAAGTTTTGAAACTTGTAAGGCAGCTATATGCTATAGTGGATWTTGTAGCATTGTCTTGGGCAATTATCCATGCCAAATTTTGTAAAGATATCTAGTCAAATAAAAAATATTTTCATACAAAGACGTGATTTTAATCCATTAGTTTGTATGGCAGCTATATTCTCTAATGGTCCGATGTGGAAAATTTCTCCGGATATTGTAGCTCTGTCTTGAATTATAATCCTTGCCAAATTCCATGAAGATATATTATCAAATAAAAAAGTTTTAGTTGCAAGGACCTAATTTTCTTCGGTCAGTCTGTATGGCAGCTATATGCTATAGTGATCCGATCTGAATGATATGTTCAGAGATTATAGGGCTGCGTTTGTGCGGTTAATCTATATCAAATTTCTTGCATAAAACTTGTCAAATAAAAAAGTTTTCCATACCGAACCTAAGTTTGATTGCCCACTTTATATGCCAGCTATATGCAATATTGGTCCGATATCATCAATTTCGACGGATAAATGGTTTCTTGGGCAGGAAATGTCGTGTACAAAATTTTACCAAGTTATACCCTGTTAAAGGTATAAAAAGCGACGCAACAAATGTCCTAAGCGCTTGAGATAACATTCACTCCAGCTAACCTCTGCATGTTTAACTTGAGCCAAATGTACACCGCTTTCGAGGAATTAGTTAAAACCAGTAAGCAGCAGTGACTTTCTTTGATATCTAATCACCACGAAAATGCTTAAGTAAACGCTTTTCAATTGCGGCAATTACCCCGGTGTGCTGTGCTGTTGGGTGTTTGCACGTGTGTACGAGTGTGTGGGTGGGTGTTGACTTTGTGACATTTGCCGGTTTATACCGCTGTGTTAGTACATAAATACATTAGCTAAGTAAATAAATATAAATATAAAAAATTGCGTGCTATATTCTAGATTATAAAGCACTACTTGTGATAAAGCAGCAGAATATATTTATTCATAAAATTTTATCTTTAGTATGGATTTGAAAAGTGGCAGTGTAAACCTATTTTTTGATTTATAGCTTCTTTATTCTGTTATTTAAACTTTTGACTGTCGGTGTGTAATATTTTGATTATTTGCTTATATACATATGTATGTACATGCTTGTAGCTTTGATTTTTTAATGTATTTGAATTTGTATTTGTATGTCGTACTATGTCTTAGCTATTGTCCGGTAAATGTAGTAATGTAGGTGCCTGCCAACTATTTCATTTCCTTTCCAGCCATACGAACCGATTTCAAATAGTTCTCCATCCACACAGCGCGATTTCAAATTTGCACGACAGGGTGATTCGCGCCCTAATTCGCCGACATCTTCATCTCAGGGCCCTGGCGAGAGTGAGCGTGGACAATATCCGTAAGTTTGCATATATAGCTTAGTATTATTTATATAAAACAGTTTAAAGCATGGTATAAATGGAGGAAATATTATACAAGAAATTTTGAAAACAAAAAAAAAAAAATAATAATT
>NW_017535285.1:127683-129830 GCF_001853355.1 Bactrocera latifrons
AAAAAATGCTGAAAAGAAAAGTCATATAAAAATAGTTTATTATAATTTCTTATTGAGTTAAAAAATATTATAAAAATAATTTCTAAAATTTTCTTACTTCTCCCAGTTGTTACATTTGCAAAACTCTTTGCGCCGCCAATAAAATGGAGTGGTTATCCACCAGCGCTGAACATATGAATTCGCATGCCATGCATTTTCCCTGCTTACGCGGCAGCAGCAATAATGGTCGTGATAATGTCAGCCTAAGTGGCAATGGCAACACTGCCAATAATAATGATAATAATAATCGTGTGCTTGCCTGTAAGGATTGTGTGAATTATTTGGCACGCCAGTGGGAGACAATGGATGCTGAGCGCGTGCCATTGGAGCATCGAAGGTACAACTCAAATACTTACATACCTATACATACGTTTTCATTTAACTTTATATACTTATATTTACAGATATAATATACCTTCGCCGATGATCACTTCGAGCTCACCAAATGGCTCACGTCATGGTGGCCTAACCATAACTACACCACCGTCTACGCCTTCCGTGTCTTCAACACCTGCCAGTACATCGATTTATTGTTTTCTATGTGGCTTGCATTCGGATTTGACATTGGCGCGCGTCTTGTATGCGAGCAAAGAGGTAAGTTTTGTATATTTTTGTGGAAGGATTATTTTTTGGTCTTAGGCAAGAAGTAAAGAAAATATTATTATACATACGGGGTCTGTGGTTCCACGTTATTATAAATATTCTGAACTTACTTTTTACTCGGTTAAACCACATACATATGTTTGGTTAGTATTAAATACAATACAGTTACTTCATATGTTTCAGTTAGTTCTGGCAAGAAATATATGTTTATCTAATAAAAGGCCATTCGGGTAGCGAAACGTATTTTGAAAATTACTAAATGACTAAACTTTACCGCAACGCAATGACTAAACTTTACCGCACATCTTATCTAAAGAATTTGCAATAAATTTTACGCCTGATTTTTAGCTCTATATTATTTTTATATAATATTATGAATTTAATCATCCGTTTTTTTTTTCTTAAATTTAGAACGAAAAAACAATGGTTTTGAGGTCTTAGCCGACTATAATACTATTCGTTCTATATACAGTACTACATAATATATAATATTTTTCGTACTCCAATTTGCACTGTTATGGTAGCAAATATATTCGAATGCTAATAAAAAAAAAAAAAGTTAACTTCGGTTACACTGTTTAACTTTCATCATTCAGTTTGTTTGGCARCTATATGATATAGTGGTCCTATCTGAACAGTTTCTTCGGATATTGCATCATTACCTTAGAAAATAAACCGCAAAATTCTTTTATGATATCTCGCCAATTAAAAAAGATTTACATACAAGAATTAGATTCCGATGGCTCAGTTTCTATGGAAGCTATATGCTTTAGTGATCCGATATGAATATTTTCTACGGGGATTAAACCATTGTCTTAGACAATAATCCATGTCCGTTCCCACGACAGTCGGGTCTACGAAAACCGGAACGGACCCTGATTTTCATCCGGCCAAGGACTGTCAACTCGGCATAATTCTGCCGTTACAAAAACAACATATTTTGTGAAGATATCTCGTGTATGACAGCTGCATTATATAGTGGGCCGTTATCGGCCGTTTAGATAAATGAGCAGCTTCTTGGTGAAAAAAGGACAGGTGCGAAATTTCTGAACGATATTTCAAAAAATGAGAAACTAGTTGGCATATGTACAGACGAACAGATGGGCGGACAGACCCAAATGGCTAAATGAACTCAGCTCGTCACGCTGTTCATTTATATATATACCTTATAGAGTCTCTGACGTTTTTTAGGGTGTTACAAACATCGTGGCAAACTCAATATACCGTGTTCAAGTTATAATTATATTCAAATGTCAACATTGAAGAACTTTTCGTGCTTGGTACTACTTGTTATTGTAATATATAAAAATACTCACATATTTTTGAACATTATTTTCAAATTACAGCTTCATGTTCGAATATTTTTCGCTTTGATTGCTAGCGTTTGTTGTTGTCGTGGTTCTTGTGGCCTTCTTTCCCCACGAAGTTTTGAAGAATTCCCCCGTAGTGACAATTCTTTTTAAATATTTTTTATTGTAATTTTTACTTTATTTTTTAATATATTT
>NW_017535285.1:130258-142478 GCF_001853355.1 Bactrocera latifrons
TATCTTTTATTTTTAATATTATTTAGTTAATTTTGTTGAATAAAACTAGAACTACGCTCTCAGCGCCAACTAGCGAAAATACCGCAAGATTTTTTTGACAACCTATAATATATTCTTTTTTTTCTAATTTTGTTATATTAACTTTTTATTTTGTTGTTAAATGGGATATAAAAATTATGAACTTACATAAAATCTACTGGTAAGCTTTTGCGAATATGTAGGGCTTATGATAAACCCTGTTCTGTGAAAGAAAAAGGAAAAAAAATTAAAATAATAAAAAAGTAAATAAAAAGATAAACAGTAATTTATTGCATTTTTAAGTTTATCTTTTCAAGTGTTCAACATCTCACTTCACTTTTTATTTATAATAATATTAACATTTTATTTTACACGCTACGTTTTTTATTTGTTGCAGGGCTCACGACCATATTTCCCCCATCTCCTCAAACACAACTCGCTGCCAAATGCTGAACAATTGCGCAAGGATTACTCAGCACTCGTATGCACATTCTGCTACCACTCCATGTTGAATCAGTGGCGCAAGTAAGTGTGTGTGCAGTGTGCTCATTAAAAGTACACTTCATGCATATTTTTTCATTATTTTTTCTGCACACAATTTACTTAAGATAACAGTTAATATTTTTTTATTATTATTATTGTTATTGTTACCCGCTACAACTTTCGCAGGTATGAAGCGCAGACACCAGCTATAGCACCAACCGAACGCAAATACAATTGGCATGACTATATTTGTCATTTATGCGGCATTACGACGTACCGAAAACGTGTGCGCGCACTACCGGTTAATGAGTTTCCATTTGTGAAAAATCGCAAAAATGGCGATGGGCTTTTGTTGGAGAACGGCGAATATGCTGTGGTTTGTTTGGATTGCTACGAAAGCCTTAGGTAAATATAGCATATACCATTTTTTATTGCTTTGCCATATTGCCTACTACATTTACTATCAATTTGCAAACCGAACTTTAAGCAAACAATTTGCTCGCATACCAAAAACAATGTAAATACCGTACACTACAACGCAATTACTAAGCCATAATGCACTGTAAAAACGTACAAGACTTGCGGTTACACACAGCAAATTATACAAATAAATGAAATAACAAAAAAGAAACGTAAATGTATGTGTAACTAATTTTCGCTTTTGTTTACAAAAATATTTTATATTTATTGCACTCCAATGTCAAGTACATATGAAATCGTTTTTGAGCTTAAAATTTATTTAATTTTCTCCATTTACATTTATATTGCATACATTTACAAAAACAAAAACAAAAATCATATATATGTATATCTACGTATATGTATACATACATATTTCTACGAATAACTTGCATTAGTAGCTAATTTTGCTGATTTCGAATTGTTGCTTGGCCAAATTATCCTTAATATTTTCCCGCACTAAATTGCTACTTTCGCTTAAGCACTAGCATATAGCATTTATTTGCCATATATGCACAAACATACATACATTTCTATATACAATTGCATTAAATGATTTGAGCCGCCTGCATCCTGCACACATACATACACACATGAAGCAAAAAGCATAAGAACATTGCATGTACGCAAATGTCAATTTCAGACAACAAGCCTCGCATCATGATCGTTTTGGTGTACCGATTTCTAGGCGTGGATACAACTGGGTGCCACAACCACCACCGCCCGAGGACAGTCCGGATGTTGCTGTAGCGCGTTTGCCATGTGGAGAGCGTTCCGATCGATTTGTAAGTACTGTTTACAGTTATAATTCGTTGTATGTACATATAACTTATACAGGAGGTGTTCGATATAAATTTTGCTGTTCGAAAAAATTTGTCTAAAAATATTGTTTGATACATATTTTTTTTTTACATTACGCACATTTTTTTCTATTCGAAGTTTTTTATGTTAAAATTTTTTTTTATATTCGAAATATTTTCGAACGTGAACTTTTTGTAGAAATATAAATTACAGTTTATTCCGAACTAAAGTAAATTAAAACAACTGTTTGAAGTTCGTGAATATTTCTGATATTCTAAAAAAAAATCGCACTTCGATCGAAGCATTTTAAATTTATACTAAAAGAATATAAATAACGTTAATTTAAAAAAAAAAATTTAAAAAAAATATATAAATGTCGCTGTTCGAAATAATTTTTGTTGCTCGAAAAATTTTCGAAGTTTAATTTTTTGTAGAAATTTAAATAAAAAGTTGACTTATCCGCTTTATTAATATTCGAATTTTTATTTATTATTATTTTTTAGTTAACCGTTAACTCATATTAAATTTGTCTTTAATACTGAAGCCTTGAATAACGCAGAATCTGATTGATCGTTCTTGCTTTGATGCGACAATTATATTTCATTTTAACTCGCGTTTCTTACTCACGTTTTTTTCATATTGTATATATTTTTTTGTATTGCTGAATGATTGATTACACTTGAAATTGTTTCTATTTTTATTATTTTTACACGTGTGCGTGATAAAGTTATGAAGATAAGAGTGAAAAAGTGTCAGTATATACTAGGTATATGAAAAATATGTGCTTTACAGCTTGTAATATTATCGCCGTTATATTTCTAGTGTCGCAATAAAATTACCTAATTCGCTAAATAATCTAAATTGCTCACTAAATTAAGGCGATAAGGGAAAAATTATATATGTATTTATATATTATATACATATAATGAGCTTATCCATTTACAATATTTCTAAATGACTTCGGTCTGGACAGGTAAAAGGGTTGCTTACACTTTCATATGTCTTAAAATCAATGAGTTTATCACTCGAAATAAATATGAAGATTAGTTTGAAGAGGATACTATACATTACTAAATAGTGTTTGCACGCTATTGAGTTATTTAAGCACAGCTTACACAAGCATTCGTCTGTTAGGTGCGATTACTTAATATGAAAATTTTCTGGAATACTCTTTTGTAATAAAAGCATCTATTTGTCAGCTGATGTTCGAAAATTTCATTAAATAGCTGTTTTTTTTTTGTTCGAAATGTTCAAAATTTTAAATTGTTCAAATATTATTTTTTTGTGTCCTTAGGATTTGTTTAATATTAAATATTAATTTTACTATGTTCGAAAAATTCGAAATGAAGATATAAAAATTAAAAAACTGGAAACAAAATAAAAAAATGATCTATAAGCTGCTTGATGTTCGAATTTTTTGATTGAATTTTGCTATGTTCGAAAAAATTCTAATTAAATTTTAAATGTCCCAAATGGGTGAATAAAATGCTTGAATATTAATTTTGTGCTTTTTTTTTTATATTTAGGAGTATTTTGCTATGTATGTATGTTCGAAAAAATTCAAACCTTTATTGGTCAGCTAATTGATATTCGAATTTTTTTATTCATTAATATTTGCCTATATTCGAAAAGCATGTAAACGAAAATTTACAGTTTTCACAAAGTTGGAAACAAAATAAAAATAGCAGGATTTATCTGTCAGCTAATTGATATTCGAATTTTTTATTCAATAGTATTTTGCTATGTTCGAAAAATTTGAATTAAAAATTTTAATGCTCCAAAAGTGTGCAGAAAATATTTTAATATTATCTTTGTTCTTTTTTCCCTACAGCCCATCAACACCACCCTCAGATCCATATCTAACAAGAAGATCGCATCACCGAAGCAAGGCGAAAAAACTAAAGATGGTAAGTTAAATAAAAATCATGACTATATATTATATGGTGTATATATACCAACAAATATACAAATACAGATTAAATGCACTACTGAAAACCGATACTCGAAAAGGTCATTCGCGTACGCTTAAGTAAATCAAAAGTTCAAACATTTTTCAATCAGCGAACAATTCGCTTCATTTATCATTTGTTTATTTTGGGAAGCCGTTGCAATACAACTACCCTAAAGTGTTCGATATACACATGTGCAAAATTAATATCTAGGGTTTATATTTCGAACATGATTCTTTTTCTCCTCGACTGCCGTTATTCAATTGGCTGGAAGTGTTTATGGCCGCATTTAAGTAGTACGCACCGGTTTCGAAAGCTATAAGCCTTCAACATTTAGTTACATATTGTTAATACTTAACTGGTATTATGTGTTATAATTTAGTTGCGGTAGTTTGTCATATGAAGAAAAGGAAGAAGAAGAAAGATTCACCAATAGGTGAACGAGTTGCCAAGAAAGCTTGAATTATGACTTCTTTTTACAAATAAAATCTACAGAATGTCTCGAAAATATTTCGTAGCAGATATAGACGATTTAAAATCTAAGCCTTATAAGACATGTCAGAAATGAAATGCGCTAATTTCGAAAACTTTAAAGCTCTGCAGGAAAGTTTTCGAGTTTTCATATAGAGAAGAGGATAATTTTTTTTTCATTTTTATCAAAATGGCATCCGTGTCTATGAGTAAAGTCAGTTTTCCGAAATGATTCGATTATTTATTCTGACAACAGTTTTTAGCGTTTTACCGAACTGCTGGACCAAATATATTGACTTGATCTACTTTTAGTATCAGTAACACGAAATCTTATTAATGTGGTAAAATCATTCTCGCCCTTCCCTTAAGTCAAGGCTTATGTATGAATGCTCTCACGCATAAATGGCGAACAATTTAGTATGATGTGAAGCTTTAGAGTGGACGGACTTAAAAAACGTATTGCGGACCTCAGTTTCATTTCAGTAAAATTTAAGTTCTTTCTTTTGTTTTACAAGATATTTTCGCGAAATTCAGCATAATATTTAAGGCAACGCTAAAATCTCCGAACTTTTTGTTCGGATCGAACCACTACAATACTTATATATGTATGTATGTCAGTTAAACAGATTGGCCAAAATATAATCCTTGTATGGAAATCTTATTTGATGAGATATCTTTAAAAAATTTGGCATGGATTGTTGTCGAAGTCAATGGTGCAAAATCATAAAAAATTTTTCAGATGGGATCAATATAGCATATAGCCACCATACGAACTGAACGTTCGAAATCAAGTGCTTGTATGCAAATCTTTTGTATTTCACGAGATATCTTTACGAAATTTGTTATAAATTATTTTCTAAGGCAACGTTACAATATCTTAAGAAATTTTCTAGATCGAACTACTACATCAT
Source organism: Bactrocera latifrons (assembly GCF_001853355.1). Classification (NCBI taxonomy): domain Eukaryota; kingdom Metazoa; phylum Arthropoda; class Insecta; order Diptera; family Tephritidae; genus Bactrocera; species Bactrocera latifrons. The sequence goes on from NW_017535285.1 coordinate 135,351, forward strand.
ATAGCTTTTATACAAACTGATATATCGGAATGAAGTCCTTGTATGAAAATCCTTTTTATTTGGCGAGATATCTTTAAGAAATTTGGCATGAGTTATGGTCCAAGGCAATGGTGCAATCTTCGTAGAAATTGTACAGATCAGACCACTATATCATATAGCTGTCATACAAACTGAATATGTCGGAATCAAGTTCTTATATATAAGTTTTTTCTATTTGAGGAGATATCTTTACGAAATTTGGTGTAGATTATTTTCTAAGACAATGTTACAATATCTGCAGAAATTTTCTAAATTGATCGACTATATCATATAGCAGTCATACAAAGTGAACGATCAGATTCAAATTCTTATATGAAAAATTCGTTATTTCTGAATTAAGCATTATTCTAAATTGCCATCCCATGCACTTCTCGCATCTTAAATTCTTGCTATAATATATTTCGCACATATTTTCAACTTCTTTTCATTGCACTGGCAACTCTGCCCCAACAAATTGCTGGCATTATCGTCTCACCCCCAAATATGTACTGTACGGTCAAATGGTGCGAGTACTAACTAAGTGCCAGTATATGCAAATCTTAAGTAATTTTAACTCGGAGCAAATCGCAATGCATACCTGCAAACTTCGCTGACTACAACTACATACATACCTACATCCCTACCGTACATTGTATGAACGCCTGCCAGTATTATTTACACTTCACCCACACCAAAACGTACCGCATACTTTGTTGTATTTTTTTTTTTTTCTGTTACTCATTTTATTATTTTCCGCCCAACCCCACACACACTTAAATACTCGAACAAGCTCAGCAATTTTCGCACTGGTACTCTTTGTGGCATAAAAACCACAATAGCAGACTGTTACGAATGCGAGAAGTCAGTCGGGTGTCCACTGAAGGATATTGGTTTGATTTTATTGCGGCCATCAGTTTCGTATTTCATCCACATGCATGGCTATGTATGCATATGTGCGCACGTATATGTGTGTAGTGTATCTAAATGCTACTAGTAGATACATGTACTCCACTTCACCTCGAGGTACACAGAGGCCAAGTGCAGTTCTTGTCGACGCAGTTGTCATTGTTGGCGTTGTAGTTGCAGCCAGTGTAGTTGATGTGCACTTCGTTGTTGTAGCATGCCTGTGTGTGTGCATGTATGTATGTATGTGTAGGGGTGCCTACTATTAGTTATACCACCTTATGTACCGTGGATTCATGTTTTTTTTACACTTTTCGAATTCGGTGGCATGGGGATGCATTTATATTGCTGCAGCCACACGGCTTCAATTTTCGGGCACTTGCTCTCTATTGACTTTAGCATTGGGCTCGTTTGGACACTTGGCGCTCCAGAGCCCGCACAATGCCTGTGTATGTGTGGGTGAGCATTTTGTCTTCGTTTGGTGTATCCAATGTGCAGTCTTTGCGTGTGCCACCCACTTCACATTTGTTTCTACATTTAAAGATTATACACTAATCTTTAATAATCAGATTTAGAAAGCTCATTATTAACAAATTTCGACGTGACACTCTTATTTACTTATACCAATACCTAGTGTGTGGCTCTCAATGCATTCGCTGTGACTTGTTTCATTTGTGGGGTTGTTGTATTGTTGCTACTATATCTTCAGTTAAGCGCTCAGCTCAACTGAGAAGTACTGTTTCCGTTACGTGTACTCGGAGAATTCGCTATGCTCTAGTATCGTGTCTCTAGCATCCGCATCATACATCTCGTTGCGATAGAGGAGAGCGAGAAGAGCTGACATTTAGTGGTTTACTCGAAAGAAATGTAATACAATCCTCGGGTAGAACTCACCCTATATTATGGCCTCGGTTCGTTGAATACAGCTACAGTGCCTACTTAAATGTTGCGCTTGAGCGTATGGTTTTATATTATAGAATTATTTTTTTTTATAAGATATTAGTGGTGTTAGTTGCAGTGATAGCTAGAAAGTAGGCTCACATAACATTTATTTGATTTTTAGTTTATAAAAATGTAATAAACATTTATATAAAATATAAAAAGAATTTAAGCTTTCTAACTAACGGTTTCTATAGTGTTCAGAAAACTCCCAGAATAAGCTTAACGTCAACTGTTTCTGTGCATGTCTTCTGATTTTCGGCTGAGGCTAGAAAGCTGTAAGCTAAGTTATATACCATAAACTTAAAAAAAATCCTAAAAGTTATAATGTCGTTGAAAGCTCTAAGCTCTGATAAGCCTGTCAAGCATATACAAGTTAAATAACATAACCTTAACTCTAGAATTTTTGTTTCTGATATTCTTTTTGAAAAAAAAAAAATTAAAGCTCTTAAGCAAACTTAACAGTTAAAGATCATAACGATCTTCGCATTTCATAGCCGAATTTTTATAATGAGATCTTTTTTGTTTCATTCTACATTACCTCATGCAAGTTCTATAAGCTTTCAAAATAAGCTTGTCTAGTCTTGTGGTTTCTAGTATTAAATTTGAACAAATAATTAAAGCTCTATCAGTAAGCTTAACTGCTATAGATTATATTTTTTCACAAAAGAGCTCTCAAGTTTTGTCAATAACTTTAACTGCTGTATCGTCTTAACGGTTAAAGATCATATTTTTGTTACGAAAAGCTCTAAAGCTTTATCTATAACTTTAGTTCTTGTATCATCTATTTTCCGAGTTATTGAATTTGAACCAATAATGAAAGCTCTATTAGTAGCCTAACGGATAAAGATGATATTTTTGTCACAAAAAGCTCTAAAGTTTTTTCAATAATATTAATTCCTGTATTATTTGTTCTCAGGATTATTGGATTTGCATGAACAATGAAAGCTCTATTAGTAAGTTCAACAGTTAAAGGTTATATTTTGTTCTGAAAAAATGGCCTAAAGCTTTGTCAATGAATTTAATTCCTGTATCATCTGTATTCAGAACTATTGGACTTGCATCCATAATGAAAGCTCTGTTAATAAGCTTAAGGGTTAAAGTTTATATTTTTTACCAAAAAAACTGTAAAAACTCTCGATAAATTTATCTGTATGGTCTGTATTCAGGAGTAAAGAGTACAAAGTCTTTTAAAAGCTCTAATAATGAGCTTAGTGAAAATACTAATTTCTTATACAATTTTTGCATATGAATTTTTTATGTTATGCTGTATTACTCGTGAAACTTTTAAGCACTGTTAAGCTATGCTAGTTTTTTATTTTTACTCTTATAACCTCGTTTGTGATATTTGATAAACCGATGGAAGCTCTTAAGGATAAAACCGCTTCACTTCTATTACGATGTCCCAGCCAATGAAAGCTATAAAAGCTTTTACCATAAGCAGATGTGTATAAGAGACAGCTATTACGATGTCCCAGCCAATGAAAGCTATAAAAGCTTTTACCATAAGCTTAACTCTGGCAGCTTTTTATTTATCCTTTATATTATTCAATCGACAAATGCTATAAAAGCTCAATAAAATGCGAAGCAGGAAGCGTGAGAAGCGAAATATGTATATATAAGAAATGAATAGCGCGACGAGCTGAGTAGATGAAGCTGTGTTCATATGTTCATCACAAAAATCAAGTTTCGAGGTATTATAACCTCGATGCAACAGGAATTAACATTTTTTCTTGTTAACCGTTAAATTGTTTTGTTAACGAAAGGCCTAAGCTCTAATAGTTGCATTAGTACAGAAAAGCTTTTTTCAAAACCTTAAAAAAAATATTTGTGGAGCATTTTTCCCATTCACTGTAATAAGAATTACTAAAGTGGGAGTACGAAAACACTTTGCTATTATTATACACACGCGCGTCAGCAATAAAAACGGCAGCGACGTCAACATCACAGCAGCAGCTGCAGCGTTTATGATGAGGATGTTATCCTGCTGTTCCGGTGTCGCTTTAATACCGTTTATGCTTATTACCAACTGAAAGCTATAGCTGTGTCGCGTAAATATGGTATATCTCTGTGTGTGTGCGTCGCGCTTGTATGAAAGCGTGCATTTTTGTGTGCGAGTAAGTCAAGCATCACATCACACACCGATAAACAGTAACTAAGAAAGAATTTTGTGAAGATATGCAACACTTCCTGTTACACAAACGCACACACTCAAACATACACCGAAACACACACACATACATACAATATGAACAAGCAGCGCCATTCATACAGTTCAATGGTTAGACTGAGCCAGCAACTTCCGTTCTGACAGCTCGTCCTTTACAATGCTAGCTGCTAGCTGTGTGTGTGTGAGTGTGTATCAGTATGTGCTTCTGCGACGCGCATTCCTGCCGCATGTCTTCTTCTACGCTTGTCATTTATACAAGCAAGCAGTCAGTTTGGCATCGCTGTCTGACTCACCTGACAGTCAATCTGTGAGTCAGTCTGTCAGCCAGGCATACTGACAACCAGCCAAATTGCCGGAGTGTACGTGCCTCTTCGGGATTAACTTAACTTTGCTCTCGCATCTTTCTATTTGCCACTGCGTCCTGCCATATCCTGCACTGTTGTAGCCGTCGACGTCGTCATCTCCTCGTTCAGCAGATTGGTTATAAGTGATTCCTCGAAAATGCTCACTGGTGCGAGTTTGCTGTGCGAGCACCAGGTTGCCAAGCTGAGCGAGCACAGACAGTTCAACTTCGAACAGCGAGCGTGACGGTGGTCTCTATATTATTAGTGTGTGGTGCAGAAAAGGTCTATGTTGCGTCGGGTCGTACATGGGTTGTAGTGTCGGTACGTTGCTTTGTCGACGTTGCTGTGTCGCTTATTTGCTTAGTGCTCATTGACAGCGTTTGGTGAGTGTAGTGCCGCCGTCGCTCTGTGTGTATATATGTGTGTGTGTGTGTTGCTGCCGAGTTGTGTTCAAGTGTTGTTCGTAGGTTGATGATGGTGCGAGTGTAGTCGTATCGGTGACGATGACTACGATGACGACGGTAACGGTAACGGGAACGGGCACGATTGGTATATGCTTGGTCTCGACGCTGGTGTCACTCACTTGCTGCCACATTGTTTGTATTTGAACTGTAACTGTTATTGTTGTTGCTGTTTTTGTGAATGTATACCCCATGCATGCTACCACACGCCCGCAGCGTTGCATATAAGTGTGTGGCACTGCACAGCAATGTGTATGAGTTGCGTTTTGGTATTAATGCCTGAGAACATTTACGGTTGTCTACAAATGCTCTTGCATATACCACACATAACCCTTTATATATACATATGTGTGTGTGTGTTTGTGTATGTGTGCACTTGTGGTTGGGATATGAAATTCTTAGGGACGCACAACGACGCATCCAACCTCCGTACTCCGGCATTGCGCAAATGTTCAGAAATTTCACTTCAGTTCTTTCGTATACTTTGACGATGTGTCTTTGTCATAACCAACGACGGAACACTGCACATTTCCATCATATCACATAGTGCCGTTGTTTTTATTGTTGTTTAGCATACATACATACATACAAACACACCTATATAAGATGTTGTATAGTGAACGCCTGACAAGTACCTAACGCACTCACACTACCTGAGTCAGCAACTCGAAAACTCCGAGCAACGAGCATACTTAAAAGACTATATACAACAACACCAACAACAACTGGTACAACAAATATTAGCAACAGCAGCCAACATCAGCCGTGGCAGTATCACTAGCCGTAGCTGCAGCTATAGAAGTAGAAAAAGTAGCAGAAGACGAAGCAGCAGCAGCAGCAACAGAAGAGCGCTCAAGCAATCAAAGCAGGGACTTAGGCACTAAGGCAGTACTAAGTGGGTATTGCTTGGATAAGCAGCAGCTTTTACACTGAAACGCGCCAAATAAATATACGAGCGACGACGACTAAGCAATACAAAAACAAATGCAACAGAAAAAAGAAAAAAAACAAAAACGAGTAAAGGAGGAAAATGCATGAAAAAAGCCACGCAAATGCCATACAAATACACAAAAGCGATTTAGCGGATTAACTTAAAGTAAATGAGTGTGCGAGTGTGGTTTTATTGCCGGCGTTAAGGCTCTACATGAGGTTTGTGTATGGAACAAAGTGATTATTGTAGCGTTTAGCGCAACGAATGCTGCGTCGGTCTCGTCCTTTTTTTCGCACACGCCGTCCGGCCCCCGCCCCTCCGCGCTCAACACATTCACATGGATTTTCGGTTGGTGTTTTCTTTTCACGTCTTCTTTTTTTCGGTGTGTTTGTGCTATTATTTATGTATTGATTATGGCAACGTCGCTGCTCTGAAGAAAATTTGAAATTTTCTATTTTGCACGCAAAATATGCTGGTTTAAAATGTGTGTGTTTGTGCAGAAAAAAATACTTGGATTGCATGGCAAAAACAAAAGTGTGTGAGAAAGTTGTTGAAAATCCTTAAAAATGGCTGAAAGTTATCAAAAATAGTTGAAAATTGTTAAAAATGTTTGAAAATTGCTAAAAATGGTTGAAAATTTATTAAAAAAATGGCTGAAAGTTATCAAAAATAGTTTGAAAATTGTTAAAATGTTTGATAATTGCTAAAAATGTATAAAAATTCTTGAAAATACGTGAAAATATTTAAAAAAGTTGGAAAATTGTTAATTATAGTTGAATATTTTCAAAAATGTTTGAAAATTGCAAAAAATTGTGCAAAAAGTTTTAGTAAAATTTTTTTAAAAATATTTTTTATGCCTTTGACGTGCACTTTGTGCTTAATTTAATATATGAGAGCAGCGCTAACTCACAAAATAAATGATCAGTTTTAGCTTTCTTATATCTGAAAATTGTTTAATTTGTGGAAAATTATGCACAGAAAAGTAAAGAAATACTCAGCTCAAATAATATTTTTTTAAAATAATAATTAAAATAGTGTAAATAATTAAAAATTAAATAATGTTTCTCAAGTAACATGAATTTTAAAATATAATATTACATAATAATTCAAACTATAATGAATATTACTTAAATTTTTCCTTTGATAGTGCTGAAAATCACAAGTGATATATTATTATATTATATTTATATATAACACGTTAAAATATAGTACATACAAATGAAGAATACAGCAGCTTGCTGTGCAATTAAAAAAAAGGGTGATGGTGTACATAAAACACTTAAACAAAACATTTAAAAACATGCATGCTCACTAAATGTTTGAGTTCATTTGAAAACAATTTTTAGTAAAAAATTATATTAT
>NW_017535285.1:142518-152690 GCF_001853355.1 Bactrocera latifrons
TAAAAATTTTAAATAATTAAAAAAAAAATTAAATAATTCAAAAAAAGTTGAAATAATTAGGGTACTCACAACTTGTCATATCGCGTCGTAAAATCATAAAATCAAATGTTTACACATCATAAAAGCAATTTATTGTTGGATTAGGCACGAAAGTGAGTTTACGCAATTACAATTTCCAGCGCTATGTTTTCGGTTCGTTATAACTTATAATTTTATGAGACTATATAAAACTCCTAAATATAAAAAAATTATCAAAAAATAGTTTTCTCTTTTTTTATACCTAAAATCAAAACTAATAAAAAAAATTATAGGGACAAGAACTCCAAAAAAACTTAGCAGATCTTAACTGAAACCTAAAATAAAACATATGTGTGTTGTAAATATAAACGTACTCTACCTAACCTAACTAAAAGTATTTCCAGCGACCGAACTCATTATCAAGCACAAGAATCAAAAAACGATAGATTATACAATGTTTTGCGCTTATAATATTTCCCATTAAACTTCCAGAACACAGAATATTAATTTTTCTCACTTACCTTGCATATTCGACACGATTTAGGACCGGTAGTGGTCTACTGTGACACAAAACGACTACTTACGACCGGTTTGAGGACATAATTCCCTCAACCTCTTCTTTTCGACAGCGCATTTGGTCATGTTGTGTACTATAATTTAGGAGGAATTATAATATAACTGCTACTCATAAAACCGTTTCGTCTTCTCCTGTCTGCAACAATTAGAATATAGTTTATCCATTTCTGAATTCGCAGTATATCAACAAATTTTACCGCTTTCAGTCAGGATTCTTAGAATGTATTTTGAATACTGATTTTCTTTTCTATGGGAAAATATCTTTAGTGACAACTTGCAGCTATCATACGGTCATACTTTAGTCGAAACAAACCATTTAGATCATTCAAGTTTATTTGAAGTGCCGGCCAACATAGCCAATATTGCTTTAAGTTATAAATTTATAGAAATGTACAGTTTTAACTCAAAGCTTTATCTATAGAAAACATGCTGACAAATCTGTGAAAACCTCCTATAGTGTCGAACACAGTAGTTCCAAAGGAGTTTTCTAGGGCAAACACAATCCATTTTATCTACGATCTTTTAAAAATGTTTTGGCAGTTTTAAGGACTGCGTGAGACTGTTTTTGGAGTTTGCAAGAACTTCGTTAGATTGTCAAAGTAGATATAACCAAATATATGTTGCTCAATAACCTTAATTAATATTCATTGAGCTTTTGTTATGTTTTATACATGAGTCCGGACCAACTATCCAAAGTCTCGAAACAGTTCTGGATCACCTCGCTGATTTTTTCGATCACTTTCTTCTGAAAATTCTCATTAATTGATACTATTTTCAGCTCATATTTGCAATAAATGCTTACAATTTCCTATAACCGCGTTTGCGGTGTCTATCTCAATAAAGCAGCTTAAAACTTCTGACCAGATAATTTTTTGCGTAATTTTTTCTTGACTTAAAAAACTTTTTCCTTTAATTTTTCTTTCCTTGAAAATATTAATTACATACAAATTGTTCTCTCTTCTTTGAAAATATCAACACTTTAATAAAAAGCAATCGACTTGAGTCCTTGGCTAATTTAATTCTTAATTGTTTTTCATTCAACTGTTTTGCATCTATAGTTCTCCTGTGGTTTATAAAAAAAAAATGAACGATCTAGAATTTCAAGTTTTCGCTTGGAAAACATCAACTCTAGAATAATAAAAATTCGACAATAATCCGTGGATAATTTATTTTCTATCTTTTTTTTTTTTATACAGCTGATTTTTTCCCGTAATTCTCATATGATTTATATAATTTTTGTATAAATAAATTACTAAAAATTCTTAGCGTTAAAAATATACAAAAATAAGTTAGAAAAGTGTTAATAAATGTGCAAGATAAGTGTGTAAATATTGAAAAATATCCGAAAACTCCGATAATTTACTCAACACGCTAGGCGCTAGAGCAATTTTTCAGCTGAAAATTGATAGCCCGAAAAATGCATTGTCTCTGCAACCATAATTGCTCACGAATTTTCTTTTGAGTCAGTGCGTGCTAGGAGCAGCGCCCATATGCTCCATAGGATACCAATAAATATATTTGTATGTATGTATATAAACACATACACGCACAGTCACATGTATTGAACTGTGCGAAAACCAACTTTTTGACGTGTGTACCTTGCAACATCCTTCGTGAGACGCGCGCTGCAAATTGTGTGCGAACAAAAAAAATAAAAAAACAACAACAAAAAAATAAGAAAACTACTATAAGCCAGAACGAGAGCGCAGAGCCGAGAGTGCTATTTTTTATATTTACATATCTAAGTATGTATGTAAGCAAGTGAGCACGAGTGCACTTTTTAGCAATGTTTTTTTGTCTTTGTGTTCGTTGTTTTTTTTTTTTTGTGGCGCTGCGAACTCACAAATGCCAACAAGTTTAAGTGTGCAGTTCAAGAAACAAAACGCAACACGACTAACACTAATAACAACAATTTTAGTGACAGCTAGCAGCAACAACAATAATAAGCAAAAGCAGCAGCAAACTACGTACAACAATAACAACAACAACAGTGGCAAAGTGTGACAGCAGTCAAACATGAAAAGTGCAAAATACACAATATGCCGCTGCAAGGAAAAAGGGATCAGAGTTCATGCTCGAACTCTTTAAGCAAGAACTACACTAACACTATATCAACAACAACAACAATAACGAAATGCAAGCGTGTAACGCAATCGGTAGCTGACACTCCCATTTCATATCAGCTACCATGCACAACACTGCGCGCTGACAAAAGAACAGCAACAACAACAAGAATCGCAACAACAACAACAACCACTAAAATGTACCCCCAGTGCGCCTATGCACGGTGACCGCATACAGCCTGTCTCTTATACACATCTAGATGTGTATAAGAGACAGACACTGCGCGCTGACAAAAGAACAGCAACAACAACAAGAATCGCAACAACAACAACAACCACTAAAATGTACCCCCAGTGCGCCTATGCACGGTGACCGCATACAGCATAGCGGCATGTCGTTATCCTTGCGTTTTATTGCGGTTGGCGTATGAGTGCTTTTGTTGCTTCACGGCATACGCGCGTGTGTGTGTGATTGCTGCTGTGTGCGTGAAGTGTTAACAAAAGTCTTTCAACCCCGCTATGATTGCTGTGTGCCCCTGTGCTGCTGCCACTATTAAACGCACCCCTACTCTATTGTTTGCCTTTATACGAAACATACCTGTGTATGTGTGTGTATGTGCGTGCAATTGTTTCCGCTATTGTTTACCTTTTGTGTGGGTATGTGTGCGTTTTTGATTGTTTTCGTGGACAATACTGCGGTTACGTGTTTTCTACTTAGTGTTTTTTTTTCTATTGTTATTGTTGTTGTATTTGCCCTACGACTAAACACCACTAACAACACTATTAATATACAGTTTAGTGTGCTACCCGACACCGCCGTCGCCGTCGCCGTTGATGAGCAATCACATGCAACTTATAAAATGTGTTAAGCGTAAAAACAGACAGACGTGAATTGAAACGTGTATCCGTGAAAGGCATCAAGCGAAGACGAGCCTCTTCCGCCAAGAGCCACTCACTCACATACATATGTATATAATACTACGCCATTGAAAACAATACAGTGTGTTAATTTTGAAAAGCCAGCAGTGTAAATCGTTTCGTTCTTAAATGGAAAGAAAAATAAAAAATAAATAACGGTAAATTAAAAAAAAAAACAATAATAATAATAATAAATAATTGTTCTACATTGCGCGCTCTTGGAGAGCAGCGCTCGCGCGCCGGCGTTCACGCGTCCACTCGTTCGCTCGTTTTTCTTACGCTCCCACGCCGCTCACATTACGACGCTCTCGCCTGTGCATTTTGTCGTGTGTGTGTCTGTGTGTCGGCAATATAATAAATGATGGAATGGCTACCGAGAGGATTGCCCAGCATCCATGCACCAATACCGATTTGTGGTGAGTTGTTGGTAATGTTATCTATCTATCATCCGTACCGTACCCGACCCTATGTCTACATATACATATGTTTGTATGTATGTATATGTTTGTTTGTACATATGTACGTACGAGTTTTTAATTGAAATTCAATCAAATTCAAAATTTCATAACATATTCATTTTTGTTTGCCTCAACATGCATTCTGCGCACATTTGCCGTGGCATCTTATTTGCAATGCCTGCGCTCATACTGGCACACATACATATATTCCTTGCGATGTGTGTGCGTTTGTAATGCAAATAGCCGTAGGTAATTGTTTTAGAAATATTTGTGAATTGTACGAAATCAATTTTTGCGAATCACTTTTACCTCAAATTTATATTATTATTTTATTTCACTGGAAATTTTGTTTCTTTTTCGATTTTTTTTTATTTTGGCCACAGATCTATTTTGTAAGTTTGATAACCACTCAATTTTATAATTTATATGGCTATAACGATTTTTCCGCATAATTTTTTTTAATAAAGCATTTGGTTCAAAATGACAATTTTTTTAAGTAAAACCAATATTGGCGATTAACGCATGACATCTGCGTGGCATTCATCTTCTTTACTAGCGTAGGCAGTCTATCACAACATGATCGATTTGGTTAGCGGCTTTTCGATCCGGAGACAGCCGGAAAGCTTGATGAATTTTTCTATGCTGAATCCTAATACTACAGATAATCATATTTAGGGAATCGGCGTAGTCGATCAGCCTCAACCCATTTGGGGATGTTTTATCATGGTGGCTGAACTTACCGACCGTTGTGCCAAATATACCTTCTTTGCTCACCCTGACGTTAAAGTCGTCAAGCACGATTTTGGCGCATTTGCTCGCCTTTATATGTCTACTGGACCTACTCGGCTCAGTCCTTGTCCCGTCCATCACATTTCTTGGACGACGGTGCTGTCAGCCTTTAGGCACATTCCCTAAGGGATCCAGGTGCCTGGCTTTAAATCGTAATCCTTAATGCGCTTGCCGTGGTCGTCATCAAAAGAATAATCTCTCATCCGAGACTGTTTAGCTCATCTTCAAACGAATGCTCTTTAACTACCCAGAGGATACTTGGTCAAATACCGGAAATTGTGAGCTGCTTGAGCCATATGTAAAGGAATCGCGTCTGGCCACTCTCAAGTGAATGGTGTTCAGAGAATTTTCCTCACTTGCGTGAAGTTCTAGACATGACTCCATCCTCCTGCGTGGCATTGACTTCACTGATTTTTGTTAGATGTCCTGCGGAATCGCTTCTCAATGCTTCAAATCCAAGAACAGTCAAAAATTTACATAAAATCACTGCTTAGTGCATTGAGCAGTGTGTTTCGGATCATTCGTGCTAGTACATCCCTCTTAAGAGTATGTTAGCGTTGTGACGTTGTCGTCATTATTTACCAACATGTTCCTAAATTGGTCCTTATATAGGCCAAGTATTATAGGCGTAGAGTACCTAGGGTTCAGCTCTTTTCGTTTTGGGCGTTTACATATCTTTTCCCACCTCAACACATTCTGTTTTTATTAGTTTCGTCAGAAAATACTACATTTTTTCATTTACTTGTTGTCTAGTTGTGAAATTTTAAATCGATCTCCAAACGATTTTTTTTTTGCGAACAGAGAGCAGCGGCTTCTTCCAGGAAATCCTTCCAAACAGTCCTGCTTCCTGAAATCATTTTTTAATAGTATCAGGGCTAATACGTTCTCATTGTGCATAAACACTTATGCTTTAATTCCTCTTGGTAGTTATATGCGGATCTTTTCTTGATTCGCGAACAAGAAGTTCGTCTTCTTTTGATGCCGTTTTACACGTTATGGTACTTGTTTTATGGCCATCACTTTCAAAATGTTCAGTGCATATGTAGTTTCCTTTGATTTACCATTCTCTCGCACCTATTATGGAGTGTGTTCAGATATATAGAGTTTCCAATATTAAAAAAAAAAGGTTAGAAAGCATCCCATAAATACAAAACATTACATCGAAACATTCGATTATATTTTTGATTACATTAATGGCCATGAACACAAAAATCTGTTCAGTAATTAAATGACAGAAAATTTTCGATTTATTAAAGCAGAAAATTCTATTTTCCTGAAATATATTCTTTAAAATATTCACTAAATACTTTATATTGAAAAAAAAACTCGCATTTTAATAAAATAAAATTTATTATTTTTCTTGCAGTTCCTCCAAAGAGTGGCCAAAAGCGCCCAGCAACAAGTCCAGCACCACCCATCCCGTCGCCACATCATATACAATCGCCCTCCACCACACCCGGTGCTGGCAATAGCAGCGGTGGCAATGCGGCAGTGCAAATGACGTCCAATTCGGCGCTGTTGAATCATGTTATGCCACCAAATCAATTAAGTGGCTTGCAAGCAGCCTCTTTGCAACAGCAACAGCAACAACATCAGGCACATCAACAGGCTGTCGCTGCAGCAGCAGCAGCCGCACAAGCGCAACAGCAACAAATAGTTGGCGTACCGGGTGCGCTGAATGCGGCACAAGCGAGTGCACGCGGACCCTTCGCCTCGGCATTGCGCAACTTGGCTAAGCAAGCCGACATCAAAGAGGAGGACGATATCAATGTGCGCGTCGAACGTAACGAGCGCGCAGTACCGCTAAGTGCGGGTAGTAGTGGTGGTGGTGGCGGTGCAGTCGGTGTGGCCGCGGCAGTAAGTGTTGCCAATACCAATGTGGTGAATGTGTCCAATACGACACGTGCAGCAATGTCAAATGAACGGCTACCACCAAGCGGTGGTGGTGGGCAAATCAGTGGTGTGGACGAACGTTTAATGGCCAAAAAGCGTACTGGTTCGTCGCCGCAACCAGGCGAGAAGATCGCACGTATGTCTTCGCAACAGTCGGTGCAAATGCAACCTGAGTTATTGGCGCGCAGCGGTTTTCAACCATACCGATCAGATGAGCGCCTGATACATCCGGCGGGCGCTTTTCCCTTGGAAGCCTATGCCACCTTCGCAGGTTTACCAACGATGCCGCCAGGTGAGTGTACGCGCGCTCTATGTTATATATAATAACTCTAGCATAATTTACTCTCTTTTGTAGGGCCGTTCTTGAGTCCAGCTGGTCTGCCTTACTCCGATCAATTGTACTTAGATCAACGCTTTCAAATGCTACGTGCAGCCGGTTCTCACCACACACACCCGCATGCCCTCTATCCACCAATGGCTTCGCCCTATGCTTCTCATTTATATTCGATGATACCGGGCGCAGCGCTTGGTTTGGGCTCCGCCTTGCATGAACGTATGAAATTAGAGGAGGAACATCGCGCGCGTATCGCCAGAGAAGAAGAACGCGAAAGGGAAATACAGCGGGAAAAGGAACAGCGCGAGCGCGAACGTGAACAAAGGGAACGCGAGCAACGTGAGAAAGAACAACGAGAACGCGAACAACGCGAAAAGGAGCAACGTGAGAAGGAACAGAAAGAAAAAGAAGCACGTGACCGTGAGTTACGTGAAAAAGAGCGTGAGGCAAGAGAACGCGAAAGGCAAATACTATCTGCCTCTCATCATTATACAAGTCAGTTATATTCGCCATTGGGACGCAATTTACTTGGACCAATGATGCCACACTTGGGTTTGGGTTTGCGTGCACCGCCCGGTGCATTGCATAGCCTACCGCCGATGTCCGCCTACCATGCGGCGAGCCAACGTCAGAGTCCACACTCTGCAATGGGTCTCAATCTCGGTTTGCCCGGTTTGGGTAGTGTACCATCGCTATCGCATGGTCCTGGTGGCATACCGCATCATTTACAACAATCTGCATTGGGACTGGCACACCCAAGTGCTGCTGGCTTAACGCATCCGGGCTTTCCTGGTGCCGCTTTGGGCTTGTCACACCACGGTATAAATCTAACACATCCACATATCTCACCACACCATCCGGCAATGGTGCCCAGTCATCAGATGTCACCACACTCATCATCGATAGCCTCGACCTCGACCACTACCACATCGCCACACAATCTAAATTTGAGTATGCAAAGCAATGCGGGTGCCAGCATGAAGGTATCAGTGCCCAGTAGTGTTTCACAAACGTCCGTATCGGGTTTGCAGTCCTCCACCAGCATGACTCAAGCCACTTCGACGTTGTCCTCACACATTCCGCAAATGAGCAACTCACTTTACCACTCGCATCACTCTAGTCAGCATCTAACCAGCGCTGGACTGGCACCCACATCTGCGCATCAGCAGCCGCCGACCTCAATGCCGCTTTCGCTAACTAGTAATTCGGGCCGCAGCCATTCGGCATCGCCCATCACAATGAAAGCAACACCGCAATTGTCGAACAACAATCCCGGTATGCATAATCAAAACGGTGGACGTTCCGCCAGCAGTCCACATGCTTCACGTCAGCTGGCTATGAGCCAAACGCAACACCAGCAAAATGCAGGTGTTCACGATAAGCAAAATACTTTGACGCCGAGTGCACTCGAGCCGGCCACACTAGATCTGACTGGTTCGAATTCCAATTCCAGCGTGCAAGTGTCATCTGTAGCCAGCAGTGGCGGCGGTCATAACACACACTCGAATGAACTAAACGGTACCAGTGGCGTTGAAGCGATTGGCATTGGGGAACGCAAAGATAACACTGCTGCGATAGCGAAGAATCTCTCGCTCAATGTAAACACCAGCGATAAGAGAAGTCCATCGACATCGCCCACAGTTGCCGCCAAAGATAATGCTGCCGCATACAATATGAGCGTGTCGAACAACGCCGAAGATTCAACGCGACAATGCAGTCCAAACAGCGCGATGTCCACCTCAGCAGAGCCGCATACATCGATATCGCCGCCGGCGAAACCAACAATCGGTGGCGATTCCATAGGTGGTGCCGGTCATGGAGCAGGTGCAGGTTCAGGTAATTACAACAATAATTCCAAAGTTACCGCCGTACCGTCAGACAACATTGTCAAGCCAACAAGTGACCCCTCAACGGGTGTTTTTGCAACCAACAACACACAAAATGTACCGCCCAACGATACAGTACGGCCGACGGTAGGCGCCACAGATGTGCAGTCGACAGCAACACCGACCAACACCAACACCAACAACAGCAGTAACCACAGCCACATCACATCGCCTACAACTACCACGCCCGATGCGTGCGCCAGTGTAGGCGGTGTGACCTCCACGACCGGTGGCAGCACCTCGCCGCCTGTGGTGAGCAGCAGCACGAATATTGTAAACAACAAAACACAAAAGAAGAGCAATTGCGATGAAACGGTGTCCAGTGCGACGCCAACAACTACCACGGCCGCGATCGAGGTGAATGGCGGTGGCGCTGCTGCTGGTGGCGGTCGGTGATGCTGTGCTGCCGCGTGTCTGTTTGCCCAACGGCACCAACAACATAAGCAACAACAGCACGGAAGCGCATACGCCAAACGCTATACTTATGCGCTCGTATAAATATTTCTTAACTGTAATTACTTTAGCACACTTAAGGTTAAGCCAAGCTTCATGCCATGTACCCCTTAATGGAGATCACCGTCTGCTCATTTTTGCGTTTCTTATTGAGTCACTTTATTTTGCAACTTTTCGTTTACACAAATCTCCGAATTATTTTATTCTTACGAATTCTCTTTGCATATCTATCTATTGGACTAATGATATACTTACACTTTTATGTTAAAGCAACAACAATATATCGGCATTTTGCCTTAAATATATGTGTATTTGAATTTATGTGTATAGTGTAATTTTCAGTTCATTTTTAATATTATTATTAAATTTTCATTTCATTTCAATTTTAGTTTAGTTGCTTAAGTAATATACATACATACCTACTACATTGGATTCGAATTAAGGTTTTCATAGATGGTAGAAAAACAACTTGCTAACACAATAAAAAAATACAACAAAAACAAATAATATTACCAATAACATTGCGAAGTATGCAATTTCGAAATTACAATTATTTTTTGAATTTATGAAATAAACTTTTGCAATCCAAATTCTACTGTGTTTCAACTATTCTACTACTTATGCGTGTGTGTATATGTATGATTTCGTTTACAATGTGTTTGCCTTCAGTTTGTTAAGAGGTTTTTTTATAAAAAAAAAATAATTTTATGTTGACTGGTATTTTTAAAATATTTTTTTTTTATTTAGAGCATTTTATTTTTTTTTAGTAACAAATTTTTATTGT
>NW_017535285.1:154275-157077 GCF_001853355.1 Bactrocera latifrons
TATTTTTAATTTTTTCAAAATTTATTTTACAAAGAAATATGTACGGCAAATTGATAGATTTTTTAGATGTTGTTACTAAAAATTTTGTTCATAATTTTGTAAAATTATGTTCATTTAACTTTATTATTATTGTAGAGCAGATCCTATAGCTTACTCTTAATTACTCTGCTAAGAGCTTATTCGTGCGTGGCAAGATTTTTAGAACAACGTGGTGTCTAAATAAAAGGATATTAAAATAATTGCGCAATTGTCACGTTCTTCCGATGCCGAAGCAATGTGTGTGCAACGGCTACAGTGGAGTTAAAACTAAAAAAAAAAACATGGTCCACTATTAATCAGATCACTGTGAAGACGGCGCTTTGCTACACTCCCCAACAAATTTACATAATCCAATTGTTTTTCACCCCCTCATTTGATTTAGCTCATTACTGAAGCCATAACATTCCAGATGTGATACAAACCGCGGTCACACATCCGCTGAGCGCGCTCGTCTGCAGCAATCGCAGCACACCCGAAGAGGCGGCCGGCGCATCGGCTTCATGACATCAATTCTTTAATGCGGCCAACAAGTAACTGCTGAAAAACATGAACGATTATGGCATGTATCTGCTGGCCGAGCATGCGGCCTACAATGAGAAGAAGCGCTTCATCGACAACTTTCTCATCAAGTAAGCGCTGAGACGCTGAGGTGGTGAGCAACACGAGGCATAGCTGTTTGCGCGAAACTGTAAATTTGAAAACGCTAAGCGCGTTGCATTGAAAATAACAAATAAAAAAAATTTTTTTTTTTTTAAATATGTAAAAAAATTAATAATAGATCAAACGAGTTAGGCAAATTTTGAAATTGCTATTAAAAAAAAAATATTAAAAATAAAAATTGAATTAAAAAAAGTAAAATTATGAATATAATATAAGTAATATGTAATACATAAATATTGTGATTTTGGAGAGTACGAATTGGTTAATAACAGAACTGAAAATTTTAGGCAAATCGAATAAGTCTGGAAACGAGTTACAAAAACAAAACAAAAGCAGCGCGATATGAATATTTTTTGAAATTTAAACTTTACGTAAGCGAGTTAGTTGCAATTGTCCCCAAAGCAAATAATAATGAAAGCATGACATTTTATGGTTATGAACATACATACATACGCATGTACATTGTAGTTATTTCACTGAAGTTATGAAAATATATTGAAGGAAACATAATTGAAACAAACAAAATTATATATATACATACATGTACTATATGTATTTATTGTATCTATTGTACGAATAACGGCGCGTCTTCAACTTAGCTAAGCCCAGCCCAGCGCTGCATTACGCGTGCGCAACACTCCTAATAAAAAAACAAAACAAAAATTAAAAAAACAAGAGAGAAAAATTCAATCAAAATGAGAAGCGCGTGTATTTTTATCATACTGTAATTATTAAATACTATGTATGTATGTATTTATGTGTGTGTGTGTGTATATAATTTTTATTGCGCATAAACTGTAATATATTAATATACATAATTAAAACCGAAATAAAGTTTTTCGTCTAATGCAACGTGAATTATGCCATAATCCATTATTATTAAAGCAAAAAATACACACACAAGCAAAACCCTAAAATTTAATAAATAAAACAAAAAACAAAGAGTTTGTAAAAGAAAATGTAATTAAAAAATAAAAACCAACAACAAATTGATAATTATTGATGTTAGAATTTCTTAATTGTACACCGTTTCGATAAGCTACTGTGAATTACCAACAAAATATACAACAAAAAATGCATTAATATTAAATGAAATAACTACAAAACAAAGAAAAAAACGAAAACAAAAACATGTGCAAAAATTAGTTGTCATAAGCAGATATCGCATGAATACTAAGGCAAAAAACTAGCAACAATACACAGTTTTAATATTGCTTTTTCCACACATTTTGAATTGTTAAAAAATAAACATATTTTTGATGCTGGTTTAAATAGAGTTCGGTAATGTGGAATGTTGAAGGCAGTCTGACGCATACAGTTGCAAAGGAACAGAGTTCATAAAAGAAGAAAATTATCCTCAATTAATTAATGTTAAAAAATATTTTTTTTTTGTATTTTTTTAATTTTTAGATTTTTTAAATATATGTATTTAAACTTTTTTTATTTTTAATTTTTTTAAATATTTTTTTATTTGTTTTTTTTTTAGTTTAATTTCAATTATAAAAATCCAAAACATATATTTAAATCACTGAAGTTAAAAAATGTATATTTTTTCAATACAATTTCTATTAAAAAATTCTTGAAAAATTTATTGAATGATTCCAGCCGATTGAATAGCTGAAAGAAAAATTTTATTAAATATTTGCTATACAAAGACCTTGATTTTTGCTTTCAAAAATTACAAAAAAAAATTTCTTCAAAAACTACAAAAATTATTATTTTTCTTTTTAAAAAATAACAAAAATATTTTTTTAAATTGTTTTTTTTTCAGACAGTCGGCATTTTGTGAACAAATTTTTTCTAACATTTTCCTAGTTGTTTCGGATTGCTAGGAGGGCTGAAATCATAAGTATGGTTACGAGCCAATGTTTTGAGGCCCCCACTTTATCAGCTGTTAATTTTTGAAATGTTTAACGCTAACGTTAACTATTAGAAAAATGGATAGTAAAAGTAGTAATTACCTTGTTTTTACCTGAAGTTCAATACTCTAGACTAAAATACCCCCTTAAATAAGTAAAGTAAAAATAAGTAAAGTAAAAAATATAATTTTTTACTGGTTCTTATTTATGTTAAAAAAATTTATAAATAACAATGGTTTATTTT
>NW_017535285.1:159352-161242 GCF_001853355.1 Bactrocera latifrons
ACACCATCGGCGCCATGCCATGTTGGACCAGCGCCCGCGCCACCTGCCACCGTCTCATAGTAGCCCCACTCCTCACTTACATTTTTAATTATTTTTGGAGTAATTTTTATTTTATTTTTTTTATATTTTATTTCATTTAATTTTTTTAAATTTCATTTATTTGTTTATAACTTTCCAGTTAAAATAATTTTTATATTCTGCAACCTTACCTCTTCACCCACACTAATTCACACATTTCTCAAACAATAAATCAAATTAAATCTATACGTTTATCATAAATAACAATCAAAAAAACGTTATGCAAATTCTGTAAGAAAAAATTGTGCTGTAAGTTACAACAAAAGTATGCATTGTTCACATGTCAAAATGCAATWACATGTACATACGTGCAAGCAAGCATGCCATTGTGCGTGTCTGTATGTATTACATAGAATCAAATAAAATTTAACTAGTGGTAGAATTCTATTATTTGAAAAGTAAAAACTTCCATACATAAATTCTCAGAAAGAAATTTAATAAGCAGCTTTTTCTTCGCAAAAAACARATGAATGAAAAGAAGGTAAGTGTGGAACATAAAATTTTGTGGCGGATATAATTTCCATTGCATACCCAAAGGCGCCGGATATTGCAGCAGTTTTTATGAAATTTTTATCTTTTTAATAAAATGGTTTCATAAAATATTATACAGACGAGCCACAGAGTATTGTASTTTTGTTCACCTAACAGTTGTACGTATCACCTAAAACTGAAAAAATGTTCGAATTTAAAAGTTTTGGACACGGAATAATTAGCGAAATAAATGGAAATCCTTCCACACCTAGTTTCAACACCCTCACTTAGGAGAAAGAACCATTTTGATGATTTTGTCCTTAAAATCCGCCGATTTGGGACACATTTTTATTTTTTTAAATTTCTGTGTAAATCCAAATTTAAAATTTCTTTAATAAAAATATGCCCCATGCGATTCTGCAAATTTCTGCATTTTTATATTTTCTCTACGACCAGTAGTTTAGAAGTTATAAGCATTTTTGTATTCGCTTGTATTCAGCGGCTGCTTACTGCATGCTCCTGGTCGCCTGGTAGAAGTCTGAGATTTTGGCACCAAATTGAAAGCATTTTTTCCTGCAGCGGCGCCAGAGACGGTGGCACCGGCGCTRAAAATTTGCGCGGTGGATGGTATAGCATACGCGAAGGGGCGAAATTGGGAATCGGAAGTGCGACATGCGCAGGGACCGGAARTGGAAACATGTCCTCGACCGGAAGAGGGATTACGGTACTAAACTTCCGGTTGGAAAGTTCAACAGGAAGTCACAAAACGGAAACGGATGTAATTTTCATTTCCGGTTATTTCATTTCCGGGTTTTAACATCCGGACCGGGTGTTGTGGAAATTAAATTGTCTAAGCGGATTAGCAAATGAACGGAAGCAAAATCCGTTTCCGGCTCTAAGTCAAAACTAACCGGAAATAAAATTTACATCCGTTTCCGGTCTGTGACATCCGGTTTGACTTTCATTCCGGAAGTGTAGTACCGTAATTTCATTTCCGGTCGGTGGCCGGTTGTCCTTTCCGGCTCGGCCCGTGTATATCCGGCTTCGGTGTTCCCAATTTTGCCCCTTTGCGTATACTATACCATCCACCGTGCAAATTTTTAGCGCCGCTGCCGCCGTCTCTGCCGCCGCTGCAGGAGAAAATGCTTTCAATTTGGTGCCAAAATCTCAGACTTCTACCAGGCGACCAGGAGCATGCAGTAAGCAGCCGCCGAATACAAGCGAATACAAAAATGCTTATAACTTCTAAACTACTGGTCGTAGAGAAAATATAAAAATGCAGAAATTTGCAGAATCGCATGGGGCATATTTTCATTAAAGAAATTTTAAATTTGGGTTTAC